>NC_084663.1:15479089-15782119 GCF_028389875.1 Rhea pennata
ATCCCGCGCTGCACCCCAGGGTGACACCGCATCCCGCACCCTGTCCATCCCGCGCTGCACCCCAAGGTGACACCGCATCCCACACCGCGCCCGTCCCGCGCTGCACCCCAGGGTGACTCCGCATCCCGCACCGCACCCGTCCCACGCTGCACCCCAGGGTGGCACCGCATCCCGCACCACATCCGTCCCGGGGCAGCACTGCATCCCGTGCTGCACCTCAGGGTGACACCGCATCCCGCACCCTGTCCATCCCGCGCTGCACCCCAAGGTGACACCGCATCCCGCACCGCGCCCGTCCCGCGCTGCACCCCAGGGTGACTCCGCATCCCGCACCGCACCCGTCCCACGCTGCACCCCAGGGTGGCACCGCATCCCGCACCACATCCGTCCCGGGGCAGCACTGCATCCCGCGCTGCACCTCAGGGTGACACCGCATCCCGCACCGCGCCCGTCCTGCGCTGCACCCCAGGGTGACACCGCATCCCACACCGCGCCCGTCCTGCGCTGCACCCCAGGGTGGCACCGCATCCCGCACCGCGTCCATCCCGGGGCGGCACTGCATCCCGCGCTGCACCCCAGGGTGACACCGCATCCCGCACCCTGTCCATCCCGTGCTGCACCCCAGGGTGACACCGCATCCCGCACCGCGCCCGTCCCGCGCTGCACCCCAGGGTGACACCGCATCCCGCACCGCGCCCGTCCCACGCTGCACCCCAGGGTGGCACCGCATCCCGCACCACATCCGTCCCGGGGCAGCACTGCATCCCGTGCTGCACCTCAGGGTGACACCGCATCCCACACCGCGCCCGTCCCGCGCTGCACCCCAGGGTGACACCACATCCCGCACCCTGTCCATCCCGCACTGCACCCCAGGGTGACACCACACCCCGCAGTGCATCCGTCCTGCGCTGCACCCCAGGTGACACCACATCCCGCACCCCGTCCATCCCACGCTGCACCCCAGAGTGACACTGCATCCTGCACCGTGTCTGTCCCGGGGCAGCACTGCGTCCCGCGCTGCACCCCAGGGTGACACCGCATCCCGCACCGCGCCCGTCCCGCGCTGCACCCCAGGGTGGCACCGCATCCCGCACCGCGTCCATCCCGGGGCGGCACTGCATCCCGCGCTGCACCCCAGGGTGACACCGCATCCCGCACTCCGTCCGTCCCAGGGCAGCACTGCATCCCGCGCTGCACCCCAGGGTGACACCACATCCCACACTCCGTCCGTCCCAGGGCAGCACTGCATCCCGCACTGCACCCCAGGGTGACACCACATCCCACACTGCATCCCTCCTTGCATCTGTCCTGGGGCAGCACTGCATCCCACACCACACCGCAGGGTGACACCACATCCCCCCACCGCGTCTGTCCCAGGGTAGCACCGCATCCACACTGCATCCCAGGGTGGCACTGCATCCTACACTGCATCCTGCACTGCATCTGTCTCAGGGTGGCACCACATCTCACACTGCATCCCTTATTGCATCCATCCTGGGGTGGCACCGCGTCCTGGGTGGCCTTTCCCGCACACAGGCCTCTGTGTGCCCAGCAGGGCTGGTCCGGAGGCGCAGTGGCTACCGCCGGGTCAGCCCGCTGAAGGGGGCCAACAGGCGCCGTCCCTGACGGGCGCGCGGCCCTCGCTCTTCGTGCTGCGAGCAGGCTCACTGAGAGGGCGGCCAGTGTAAGGCGTGCGGCGCAAGAGCACGGCAGGGTCAGAGCATCTTCAGCTTTTTTCGTTTTTTGAGAACAGCTTGCAATTGAAGCATACCTCACCAGATCATTGAAGGGATCGGTCCCCTCTGGTCCTGCTGAAGGTAGTTCTCCTTAGCAGAGAGTGGAAGCCAGCTGTTTGCTAGAGGAGTATCAGTGTAGTTTTAAAAAATAAAGTCTTAAATGCATTTTATCAGCAAAAAAACCTAGATGCTTAAGAACCGGGAAAGTTTCCTAGATGCTTTGTGTTACGCTGGAAAATGCTCGTCATTCCTTTCATCTGTTCTTTGCAGCTATAGCATGGGGTGTATAATTGATGAGAATTCGGATCTGTCAGTCTAATTCTGCAGATGTACATGATGATTTTGAACTCTGACACTATGCTGTCTATGAGACTGGCAAGAATCTAGAAATTAAAATAGAAAAGCCTAATGTATTTTGAAATTTTAATTATGTTATGACCCGTAATTTGTGTTAGATGGAATAATTAATAACCTAAAGTAACAGAATGGAAATATTTTTGAAACCACACAGAAGGCATATTAGTGAGTACATTATAGTAAACGATTAGTAATGGTGTGCTTGTGTACGCAGACATTGCGCAGGAGTATTTTAAGTTCAGATTTTACATCTGCCTTGAATATCTGTTCTTTTAAGGTAACATAACAATGCATCCACTCAGCCTTTTGTTAGCACTGGAGGCATAAAGCCTGGTATCTAAATCATTGTTTAATTGGTCTAAATATCAATTTAAAAGCATGTTTCTCTTATGCTCTTACTTTCTGTTTCTAGTAGCAATTCAAGTAGCAATTCTTGAATGTAGATTAGGGGAGAAAGATCTGTTTTTTCCATTTTTTTCCTGCTGTCTTTGTGAATAATCAGACTGCTTCTGTATAATCAGTCTGTCCTGTTGATGTACTGCTTTCGTACAGGAGAAGAAAACATATTACCAGAGTTTATAAGTAAAAGTAAAGTAAAAAAAAAATCCAATAAGAAGGTCAGACCTGGCTGTAGTACCTTTTTTGTTAAAGCAGAATTCTTGAATGTCAAGTTGGCAGTTTTTCCTAATTTGGTAATTCAAATAGGTTCTTGCTGTTAGGAGCTTGTTGTAATTGCTGTTGTCTCCAACTCCTTTTTTTCAATACATGTTTCTAAATAGAATCATAGAATCACAGAATCAGTAAGGTTGGAAGGGACCTCTGGAGATCATCTAGTCCAACCTCCCTGCTCAGCAGGATCTCCTACAGCATGGTAGACAGGGTTGCATCCAGGCGGGCCTTGAAGATCTCCAGAGAAGGAGACTCCACCACCTCTCTGGGCAACCTGTGCCAGGGCTCCGTCACTCTCACAGTGAAGAAATTCCCCCTCATGTTCAGGCGGAACTTCCTGTGCTTCAATTTCTGCCCATTGCCTCTTGTCCTGTCACACGGGACAACTGAAAAGAGTTTGTCCCCATCCCCCTGACACCCTCCCTTCAGGTACTTACAAACACCACAGTTGAACACTTTGCCATATTAGTTTTGTCCTTGAGATGTGTTTTGTAAGGTACATAAGCATTTTTCCGTTTTAGAAATGATGAGTTGAAGCATTAGCTCTGTTAAGCAATTTCCTTTACTCAGGAGTTGTATGTAAACCACAAATTAAACTAGGTTTGGGTCATTTAGATTAGTGTCTTCTGAACACAGTGCTTAATTTGGAAGTGATTGTGTGATATCTTTTAGTTTCTTTTATATTAAGTTGTCCTACACAAGTGTATGAGTTTTAATCAGTCAACAGGAATAACTCCTGTTAGTGCTACTGGGAGCTACTTAAATTGAATATGACTTAGTTACACTTGCATACATAAAATCGAGCCCATATTTAGAAAATTCCTCTAATTTTTTGAAAGTTTGGAGTGCATGTTGAAATATATTATGCTGTGTTTATGCAAAACATGAAGATACTCTAAGTTATTTGTCTATTTTCAAATGCCTACACTTTTCTCTTTACATTAGCATTTAGAATTCAAAGGGCTCCTTATTTTGATGGATAAACACACACATAATTTGTATCAGCTTTTTTAAATGTTTGCTCATAGCTGAAAACATGAGCATTGATCTATTTTATTGTTTGAACGTATAGCGTGAGTATAGCTGAGATATATTTGCATTTGATAGCTCAAGTAAAGCATTTGTAATATAACTTGAAATATCAATATTAAAGGCATGTCTTTATTTTAGTTGCTTTATTCAGTCTGAATTGCTTTATGTATATACTGTTCATGTAAATTTTGCAGTAATAGGTAAATTGTAGAAATGCGAGGATCAGGCAAAACTTTGTACACAACCACATCCAAGCGAACTTTGTGATGATAAGTAGTGCTTCATCAGTTCTGTTAACCTTATTTACTACTTTCTTCTTGAAATTAAACAAAACCAAGAAACATCAACTAGTTCATAATCTTACTCCAGATCTGTTGTGCAACAGTAACAGGTAGATTAGAGCAGAGGTCAATAAGAGCGAGTGGGCAATAAAAAAAAATGTATATATTGTAGTAGGAGGTTATTAAATTGGGACCATATAGAAAGATATGGGGATTTCTTAAAAGCATGTAACTTCAAGTTTGAATGTAGATTATGATGGGCAGTGGCTGAAAACATAACTAATGTTTGCTTAGTAACCTGTAGGAATGAAGTTTTAATAAGTTCTACTCTCAACTGAAATACAAAAATGAAATAGTCCATTATTTGTATGGCTATAAAGACAGAGCTAACTGGAACCAAGCCAAAGCAGCTGTAGTGAGGATGTAATTTAGAGGAGAAAAGTTTGCAGTTACAGGTGGGTCCCTGCTGAGAAGGTGTGAACATGGAGACGTGTGCATGGGAAGAGGACGTGGCCAAGGACATGCCCTGACCGATGGACAAGGCAGGCACAGCCCTGTAGTCACCCAGGCTGGTCACGCTGACCTACCCCTTGGCGTGGCTTTGGCCCGTAGCGCCTCACGCTTTTCCAGATTGCGTCTGACGTGATTTCGAGAATAGTGGGCGCACGAGACCATTTGTGATAGGCACTTGGAACACAGGCAGTTTTTCTTGGGGGGGAGAGAATTTCATCCTTGTGGATGGGAGCCTTGCTGCTTCAGTAGGACTTTATGGTCAGAGTGTGCTCACAGGCCAGTTTTATCTGCAGCATACACATAGTCACAGAAACAGTAAGCTTCAAATCCTTGCTGCAAATCTTACGAATGATAGAGGTCTGTGAAATAATGGTTTCCAGTATTTTTGATAGGAGTAAAATAAAATATTTTCTTTCCCCCTACAGCTATCTTACAAGACAAGCCTAAAAAATTGAAAGTTTAATTTGTTTGTTTTTTTCTCCCCCTTAATCTGACCGAAGTGTTCTCTTCAAGTCAGGAGAATATCAGTCCAAAAGCTTAATTTGATAAAGTTATAAGCAACTGAAAATGTGATCTTGTAATGGGAAATGTTTAATTGCCTGTATAATAAGGGGCATGGTTTCATCGCTGATGTGTGCATATATATGTAATTATCAGTGAAAAGCATGCTTTACTATAACCACTGAATTTTTTAAAATATGATTGCACTAAGAATTTAGTTGAAGTAATAGCAGTCGCTACTCAAAAGTGGCTATATGTCCCTGCTCAAAGCAAAGACCTGCATGAAGGGACATGTTGTTACTGGCTATTATTTAGTTAAAGTTGATGTATTTGAGCAGTTGAAAGGGAAGAGCAGGAAAAAAATTCTAAAACAGAAGCAGAAAAGTAGGGCTGTACCAAAACCATCTGAATTTTTCTCCAGTCTCTTTTTCTCTGAAGGAAGCAACTTGAAGAAACTGTCTTTGGCTAACTATGCGGTTCAAAAAAAATAGAGCAGTATTAATTCAGGAAGTATGCAAAGATATAAAGATTTACATGAATGAAAGACTTCTTTTAAATAATAAACAAAATATACACATATCCTTGAGTGCCAAGGAGGTGCCTATTTATGGAATGTATTCCTGCTGAAGCTATAAAGAAAAACAAAGAGATATCCTAGTGTTTGTAACCCGCACAGGCTGGTTGCTTCCTTTGTCTTTCAATAAGTTAAGCTTAACCTAATACATGCATGTCTCATGGTTTATCCCCTGCTATTATATGTTACGCAAAAGTATTGCATTTTATCTTCCACTACTGTCAAGTGAAAACCGTCAGTTTGAGGGAAACCTACCTTAAATAGTCAGATCTCTGGAGACTCATTGCCCCTAGCTGATCCTGTAAATCTGGAGCATATGGTTTGGAAATGACACATTTAAGTCACAAGGTACAGATTAATCAAGGTACAGACTGCTGTCCCTGCTTCTTTTTTTTTCTAGTATCAAAGATGACCTCTGGATTGGAAAATTTTGTTTGTTAGGACAGTTGTAAAACCACAAGGTGGAAAACAGGGCATAGAACAGAGGCCAAAAGGGGATGAATGTGCAACATGGGAGATGCAAGGGGAAAAGCAAGATGAAGGAGGAGAGGCAGATCCAAACTGAGGAAGAGATAAGGGAGAACACACATGAGAGAAAGGACATCAAAATCTCTCCTCTTGTTTTTCTGTACCTAGCTATAGCCCTTCTCTCCTCATATGTACACCCCAAATTCATGTCCTGAATTTTCTACTGAAATTCTGGTTGCCTTATATATGCATTTCTGAAATACAATGCAGCTAAATACATATTGAAATACACTCCAGCTAACCCTTCCACTTGCTGTTTAAGAATGATAACCTATTTGCTTCATGGAACTGAAACAGAAGTTCTCATTGTGAATTTTGATCATGACAAGTAATCACAAACTGTATTTTTATTCAATATTTTGCATTATGAAATAGATTTTTGTTCTATAGATCAGTTTTCAATCATAGTACTAAAGGATGTTGAACTAGATAAAGGTTACGTCTTTAAGTCTCTGATAGTCTGTCTTATTTTTTATTTTTCTATTTGTCTGGAGTAATCATTTTTTTTTGAATAAAGACTTCATGTTTGTCAATTCTGTTTTTTATTTAAAAATTCTAAGAGCTGTATTCCAAGCTTTCATGCATTTCGTGACAAAAATAGCAGAAGTATTCACGCAGAGATTGTGTTTGTAGTCACTAGGCAGGGTAATACATGAATCCAGATTTCAATCTGTATTACCAGTAACAGAAGACATTTGAGTGTGGAGCTACATTGAAAATATGTTAATCAAATGTCCAATGCGTCATTCAGCATTTTAAATGATACCGTGTCATACAAGGAAGTTTGCTATCTGAAATGAAGGAGGGTGTCAAATGGCAAAGGTATCTGAAGTCCATGGGAGTAAAATGCAGGTTGTAGGTGCAAAGTATCCATAGAGAAAACTGAGCAACAGCCATATGACAATTTCTCATCCTTTTCCATATAATGCATCCCATTAACACTGCAGCTCAGAAAATAACATCCAGACCACAGATAAAATGAGGAAACAGTAAAGAAGGAAACAATACAAAAATCCAAATTTTAATTTAGTCAGCATGACCTTACTGTATTATAACGGTCTGGATGATGGAAGAGTGGTAAAAACATGCTGTAACAACATAGAGTGTTTTTCACTTCTATGTTTGCCTCTTAAATTGCTCTGATTAATGATATCAATACTTAGAATAAATCATCAGAGCTAGAATTTGAAGCTGAGAGCTTATAGAGGTAAAAGCTAATGATGAGAATAGCATTCTTGCACATACTGTTCCAGTTATTAGACTAAAATGGTTTTTGCAAAGCTGGGCTAAAAGGTCCAATTAGTAAGTATTATGAAGACTTCCTTAATGGAGAGACTAGAAAATTGCTGTATAAAATAGATTCTGAAAAGAAGTAATATGATCTTTCCTGCTCAGAGTTGTCCTAGACACAGTCCCGATTTTATAAAGATCCTTTTAACAGCATTGACCCCTTCTGAATCTTTGTGATGCAGATGTACAATGTATTTTCATAAACACTTACAGTCTTTCCGTAGCATAGCTTCTTACCATGACATGTCTATTTTAATACATACCAGACAGGAAGAAAAGAAATCGTTGCTCTATTCTGGAAACAAAACATTCCTTGAAAGCCTCGGTATAAACTATAAATAAAAGATGTACAGAATCGTCACTGTTGAGATGGATGTAAGCTGGGACCCGACATAAACATTCAGGCTTAACTAGCCAGAGTACACAGGCTGAAAAGCAGATGTTTTTAATGTTAGTGTGAAACATAAAATCCTTTGCAGTGAGTTCTAAGTCATTTGGAAATGCTGCAGTGTGTGGATTAACATCCATATGAACTCGAGCTCCGTGCGCGAGCCTTGTCGGAACCTCTTCTCTGATGACTGCTGATCAGCATACGTTGTCACTGCGCTGGTCTTATCCCTCTAGTTCCTTTGCCGTTATGTGTTTTCACCACTGACTCTTTTATCTCTTAGATACTCTCTGCAGATGGGACATATTTTTTCGTTGATGCTTGACTGTAGTTATTCCAGCAGTGGCCTTTTGGGGCAGGATGGGGGAAACAAACCCCAAACCTACTGACCTCGCAGTTCCTTGAAATGGATGTTGATAAAGAGTTTTTAAGGATTGCTTTTTAAGGTTTCACATATGAATTTCTACAAGCTAGTAAATGTGTTTAAGCACTATTCTTGGATTAGCAATGACTAATAACTTGAATGACAGAAACTGTATTTAATGGAGAGCTAAGATTGTCCTGAGGTTTCTTGTTCTGTTCCAAATTAACATTCGTGATACTCATGCCATATGTATAGATGTATCTTAAATTTTTCCAAAGGCTTTGAACTTGATTTTTATGGCAAATCAGTTTTAATAAAATTTTTTTTTTGTCAGAGCATAGTTTACAAAAATGTAAGTTCTCAATAATAGATATTACTAAAAATTAGAAGGACAAAGTTTTTTTTCCAGTTATGTCTCATTTTCCATTGAAATTATGGAGTTAGAATCCAGGTACATTTACGGATCTGGTTCTTCATGTGTCTCATTAGCACTAAATCTCTTTAGCTCTGGGGTTTGATTTTCTTTTTCTTTTCCTGTTTTTAATGCATAGTGTTTTCTCTCTCCAGCCATTTAGTTCAATTCCTCTGAGTAATGTTCAAGCATTTTTCTCTAAAAGCTATCTTTTAGCTGATAGTTTATCTGTCTTTATTGTTTTTTAATAGATACTCATCAATATAAGAAATAAACTGATGCATCTTTCACCATTACCTTATTTAAGCATTTGCGAAGTAATTTAAGTGTAGAAGTAAGAGCCTGCCTTCCTTCCTGTTGCCTCAACAACCTGCAGGAAATATTATTTAATGGCTAATGCATGTATAAAAAATTGTTTGGGAAGTAGATAGATGGTTATTTATTCTTAGATGGTACAAATTTTCATGTGTTGGGAAAAAATATCTGCAGTATTTAGATGTCTCTCTTGCTAACCTGTAGGTGGTTAAAGGAGCAGAGCGGCTCTCACATGAGGAAGGACAGAGAGCTGGGCCTGTTCAGCTTGGAGAAGAGATGACTGAGGGGGATTTTGTCAATGCGTGAAAGTGTTTGAAGGGTGAGGGTAGAGAGGGTAGGGCCAGACTGCTCAGTGGTGCCCAACAATAGGACGAGACACAACGGGCACCAGCTGCAACCCGGGCGGTTCCATCTGAACGTGAGGAGAACCTTTTCTTTCTGTGAGGTTGACAGAGCACTGGAACAGGTTGCCCAGAGAGGTTGTGGAGTCTCCTCTGGAGATTTTCAAAACCCACCTGGACATGATGCTGGGCAAAGTGCTCTGGGTGACCCTACTTGAGCAGGGGGTTAGACTAGATGATCTCCAGAGGTCCCTTCCAAACTCAACTGTTCTGTGATTATATGATTCTGTCTCAGTCAAAGAACAGTCTGAGTTCTGAGAGGAAAATGGTTTCTGTGCAAGCATGTAACAGTTTATCTTCTTCTCTGACTGCGTTTTGAGGAGTTGTGGGAATGTGTCACAGCCTCCAGAGGGAAGTTCCTTAATGTGGTCTTCTGCTAAAAGACCTGACTTTCATGCTACAGCCAAAATTGGCTGGATGTTTTTGATCCATTTCCACCAGAGAAGATTTTCCTAGGGGATTATATGGTGCATAAGTGTAAAGCAATGAGTTGCAACCTACTTCTTTGATCTCAGCTTTTTTTTTCCTAAAGGATCCTTCTTGTGCAATAGATGGGAAAATGGCAATAAAAGACAGAAACAGGATTTCTGCATTTGCTTTTTACCTTTTTATTCATTTTGCTGTTTTTGTTCATTTTTTTTCATTTTGTTCATTTGTGTACCTTTTGTTGATAAGTGCATTAAGTGTTTTGTTGTGAGCTTTTTTGCTTCTTGCAACATGCAAAATTAAGAAGATTACTCAAGCTTCAGTTTAAAGGGCAGGCCAATCAGTGGATAACATCTACTTCCCCTGATTTGAAATAAAGATCTGTTTGCAATTTTTCTTGACAGTAATGGAAGATAAATCACAGAAATGTGTGTTTATCACGCTTGTCAGTCGAAAGGCGACAGGGTGAGATTTACAGTTCTAACATGGTGCTGTTTTTACAGCTGTTACACAGGATGATAGAAGACAATCTGGGATTAAGTTGAAGTAAGGTGCGGGTACAGGCCTTTCAGAAGAGGCAAGTTCTCTTGGATCCAGATCACTGAACTGTTTGTGGTGTCAGTTCATGCCTCATTGAGTGCTTTCCTCTACGTACTTTCTTATAGTGGAAAAATATTTTTTACTGCTAATTGCGGAAAAGCTCTGCCACCATAGAATTTGAATCGTTGACAAAATCAAAACAAAGCATGCAGATGAGCTTCAGAAATATATATTTTTTTTTTATCCTACAGATAAAGGAACCATTAGAGCTTCTGCCTAACAAAATAGGCCAAATAGATGTGGAGGGCTTGGGGGTGGCTTTCTGCGGGAGGCAGTTCTGAGCAGCTGCCCGGGGTGGGAGGAGGTGGGGAGGTGCCGGAGCTGTCCAGTCACTGGGTGCTAGAGGCCCCGCAACCCGACGGCCGTGGGGTTGTTGTTAATTATGAATTGTTATTCGTGACTGTGGTAGAAATGAGTGCATTATGATCTAGTGCTTGCCATAAACATTTACTTCAAATTGCTCTTTAGTGGAATTTTCTTTTTTATTTTTTTGTGGAAGTCTTGATGTTTTATTGGTTGAGGCTGTTAGTTGCCTGTGAAGAACTAGTAAAACTGACTACACAGCATCACACATACAAACTGGCACATGCCTGTGATGTTTCTTTAAAAAAAAATCATAGTGTAAAAAAATAGATTAGCCAACTGGAGTGCTAGGGTGTTCAATTCAGTTGGGGGTTGGCTCAGAAGAGCCAGCTGGTATATGATGTAGTATATGGTGCCCTTGCAGCATTTAGTTTATTCAAGGCGTGCTCTACTGCAGGCAAAGTGCAATGTGCTGATCGGGGTGTCACCTAAGCAGCTGGTTCAGAGCCATGTAGTACTGATTAGCTGGCTCGCAGGCCAAATGAAGCAGACCAATATTGAGTTTATACTATAACTTTCCCTTCGTGGTGGATACTCATTTGGTGTGAGCTGCCAATTTTCACAAATTTGTAGAAACGTCTTATCTCGGAGACTTTCCTTACAGTTAAATTTAATTGAAATTGTTCAACAAGTTCAGAAGCTAAAAAGTAGAACAAGCAGATGGATAATGTAGTGGTATAAACTCTTTCTTGACTGAAGGCTAAAGAAATTAAGCAGGAAGCTGCATTCTTGAAATGAGATAGTTTATTACTGATATTGTTTAATAGCAACAGAATATGGAATAGCCCTTATTAATTGCTGTCTTCTAGCAAGTGTCGTTTCACTTGCAGAATGAAATGACTCTTGCTCGTTTGCTATGTTTAAATGGCTGGTGCTGGAACTAATTTAAAACTGACAGGTCAGTTTCTACAGAAGCACAGTCTTCCTTCTAAAAATCAAGAATAGAAACGTAATTGCTCTCACTTAGCTCTGGCGTTATTGTAACTGACACTCCCAAAGTAAGATGAGTCTGCTTATTCCTGAGTAAAAGTATTTCTCTGTGGGTTTTTTTGTTTTCTTTTCTCTTGGAAGAGAGACAAAGGTCAGAATATAAACACATGCACTGTTTTAAATATGTAAAGGCAAAGCCAAAAAGATTTACGCACTCGTTCCGGAAACTCTACTTTATATTTACTTCTGGCTAGGAATTAACATTGTTTAACTTGTGTTCTGTGTTCCAAGACAAAATAGTTTATGGAGCTGTAGAATTAAACTTTTCTTTCAGGTAAGGGGAATAATTTAGCTTTAGTCTCAATGTTAGAATTTTTTTTGGATTACGCTTTAGATAGCAAAGTTTGTTTTTCTCTTTAACACAAGACTCATTCTTTTTCTTGCACAAATTGTGCATTATAGGGTTTACAATTGCAATGTTTTTTTAAAAAAACTTCTCAGTCTAGTTCATGTTTGATGCTGGTTTCTGTGTTTATATAATGAGTAATTGAATACATGTAATTGATTGCCTTTTAGCAGGGGGAAAGAAGAAAGGAAAGAAGGTAGATGTTTTGCAGCCTGTAACTGGAAAATCATGCAAATTCCAGTTAACTTATTGGTTGGAACTCACCAGTGGGGATAGAATATCACTTTTTTACATTTTTATTGAAAGAAAATGAGCTTAATCATAGTTCATTTTTAAAAAAATCTTTTTGATGAATACTAGTTTTGATTTTTAAAATAAGATGTATGCCATGCTGTTTTTTAGTGTTCAAAAGTTTTGTACAAGTGGTTTGATTTCTAAGTAACTTCTTCTTTAAATAGCAAAAAGAGAGAATTTGGCTTTGGAACTTTGAAATAAATTAAAAAGACTTGTTAATCAGAATTATTGGCCTGTCTGTAAAATTAGATAGTTCCTATCTATAATACTTTTAGAAATTCAATTGTAAGATTATAATATAGAATCTCCTACAGGATCTCTGAAAAAATATGCTTTATAAATGCATATTTGTATTTTTAGGCCAGCCTAATAAAGGTCTCATGGTTCGTCAAGTTTGTGCCATGCTCATTTAAAAATGTGTTTATATAATACAATATAATAGCTGACGATAGCTCTTTCCATGTTCCACCAGCGATAGGAGATACTTCAAAAATGTGCAACAGAATTTTACTTAAGTAGTCTATGGGTCTGGATGAAGTCCACAAGACAAGGAATCTGGACTGAAGGCTAAGATTTGGCCTTTTCTTATTCCTTGATATGATTATCCTTTAAGAAGAGGATGATCCAGCAATTGAAAACAAGGCCTTGAGAGCTGAGACCGATTGAGTTGAATCTCCGTGTGTGTCACGGAGCTGCAGTGTGACTTTGAGTAGCTTTTGCAATGTGACTTTGAGTAGCTTTCACTCTATGCCCAAATGTGCGCTGTAGCTTGGTAAAATGGAATACTTAATGATCCCCATCTCTCAGGGAACTTGTATATTGAGGAAGGGCTGTAAGGGGCTCCTGTAACATTGTTTGCATATAGTACTTACTGTAAAAAAACCACTCTCTAATCTAGAGTGCAGGGCCCAACTGATGCTAGAATTTAAGGGGTTTTTTGTTTGTTTTTTTTTCTGGTGCATGAATTTTTGTGACCAAATATAGAAAATAATGGGATTCTCTTTCACTGAAATATGTAAGAGAACCTGAATAATCAGCTAGACTTTTGTAAACAAAGGAAGCCTATACAGCAATAAGACAGCAGACTTCCTCAAATAAAAAAGCTGCCATCTATTTCATCCTCTTTATCTTTCTTAAAGTCTGTTTTTACTAGCTTTTTTAAAAAAACAACTTTCAAGGAGTATGGCTGAGCAACTTAAAACTCTTAAAAGGAATCAAGTATTAAAAAAGAAAAAAAAAAGCCACATGCGTGGCATACAAAGGTTGAAGGAGCACCCAAATTTGAGGTAAGATTTTGTGAATTTTGCCATTGTCTTTTATAGATTATATGAGCCAGCTTGCCATTGTCCAGATGTTATCATAGGAAAGTGTAAGTAAAGTGGACAGTAACCATAATACTGTGCTCTTATGAAAAGAGGAGCATGTTCCTAAAATAATATGAGCTCATTTAGACAAGTATGAGGCCAGACTAGGGGATGGGAGACTCGGCATGAGCCTGAGTGAGTAGGAGGGAGCAGGAAAAGGTGAAGCTTTCTGCCAAGCCAGGTGGGGCAGCTGCTCAAAAGGGGTCTGCTGCTGTGAGGAGTGGAACGTGCTGGAGGTGACCTGGGGAAACCATAACCACAACAGCTAGTTCTTCTAAGCGGACCAAACCACCACAAGTGCACCCTCACACAAAGCAGCTGCAGAACTTTCTTGTCTGCGTACTGAAGACATTACATTGCTTGGTATTCCTAGTGCATACTGCTGTTTACCAGATAGTTTATACAAAAGACAAGTCATGGTTATTAAAATGAACTGTAGCCCCATAGCCATTATAGAATCCTACATTAAGTGATAGGCTTTTTTGGTCACACTTCACAGTGTGGGGGTTGGCACAGTTGGAGACAGAGTTGACACTCTGGAGATTGTCTAGTCCAATTCCTCTGCTCAAGCAGGATCAGCTAGAGCAGGTTGTTCAGGACCCTTCCCAGTCAGGTTTTGAGTATCTCCGAGGAATGAGACACCACAGCCTTTCTGGGCAACTTGTTCCAGCGTTCAACTACTCTCACAATTAAAATATATATATATATATATATTCAGATAGAATTTCCTGTGTGTCAGTTTGTGCCAATTGCCTCTTGTCCTGTCACTGGGCACCACTGAGAGGATTCCATCTTCTTTAATATTCCCCATCAGATATTTATGCACACTGATAAAATCCCCCTGAAGCCTCTCTTCCCTAGGCTGACCAATCCCAGCTCTCTGAGCCTCTCCTCACATGAGAGATGCTCCAGTCCCTTAATCATCTCGATGGCCCTACATTAGACTTGCTCCAGTATGTACAAGTCGCTCTTGTGCGGGGTAGCCCAGCACTGGACACAGCCCTCCAGATGTGACCCTACCAGTGCTGAGCAGAGGGGAGGGATCACCTCCCCTGACCTCTGCCTAACGCAGCCCAGGAGGCTGTTGGCCCTCTTTGCCGTGAGGGTGCATTGGTGGCTCATGGCAAACTTGTTGTCCACCAGGACCCCCAGGTTGTTCTCTTCCAGCCGATCACTGCCAGCCTGTCCTGTTACGTGGGATAGTTCCTCCTCAGGCGCTGGACCCAGTATTTTCCTGTGTTGAACTTTATGAGATTCCTCCTTGGCCATTTCTCCAGCCCACTGAGGTCCCTTTAACATGTCAAAGTCACATTCAGACCTAGCCTCTTTAAGAGTGAATAAATTCTTGTCCTGTGTTTGTATGCAGCCTGTCTCAGTGGTCCATACTTTGAAAATAGATATTTAATTAAATGTTTCATCCTTATAAAATCTCACAGATCAGTATCTAGTTTAACATACTCTAAATGTCCTCGGTAATGTGCTTGTAACCTCTGTTGATAATCTTCTGTAAACTTCATGAATGTGTTTAGATTCAAGCTGGTCTATATACTGTGAAGGAGTTCTGTATTTCTTGTTCAGCAAAAAATGCCTTTGGGACCCAAAATACTTCTAGTTCAAGAGTGGAAAATAGGACATATGATTTCACCTTCCCTAGCCTGTCATTTCTATACAGACATGAGACATGTAAAACACTTCAGATGATAAATACTTACAATTACACTGCTAAAGAGGGCCACCCTAGAAGGAATTTAATGTGTGTTATAATCCAGCTATTGATTAGTTACACATTTAATTTTTTAAGATGCAATTTATTATTTTTAGTGAAAATTAAACAATAGAGGACCAAGTTTTGACTAGCTAGAGAAGACTTCCAAAAGGAAGTTTTCTAGATACCTTTATGTATGACATCCTAGATTATTAACTTTAAAAATTCAGTATAAAATGAACAATATTAAAGAAAATTGTTAACAAGAAATTTTTTTATCTGCTTGATGCAGGGGGGTGATGTTACTGTTTTGCGGGATGTGCTGATAAAGGTGAAGCCCATTAAGTGATCTGCTGTTGTTTCCAAAGTAGTAAAGACCATTTTTTTTTAATAAATATGTTAGGCTAGGTTCAAGAATGAGACTGGTAATGGTAATACCCAATTCAGTGAATATTTAAATGGAGGGAGGGTCTAAATGAAGGTATTTCCTTTTTCTTCAATTCCTCTCTTGACTGCCAGAAATAGTCAGGTGAAATTAAGTTGTATCTAGTGATTAAGAAAAGAGCTACAGTATTTGGAAATATAGCACTGGACTAAATTTAGTTGTTTTTAGTACTGCATAAATAAAGGAATTCCTATAAAAGGAGTTGACAGCTACCTTCCGAGTATCAACAGTACATCAAGATCAAATAGAATGTGCCTTTAAAATTACAGAGTACTTTCACAAAATTTTTATTTTAAATTAAAGTCAATTTTTACAAATTATAATTCAGTGAGGTATGCTCATGATTTGCATGCTATGTAGGATATGTAGAAGTGCTTGTTTTAAAAAAAGATGTTCTAGTTTGCAAAATTTGTTTTAAAAAATCCACTAGTAGGAAAAAAATTAGAATGGAATTATTTTTTCTTGTTTAAAGTCATTTGAAAAAGTAATGGTAATAGTAACAAATAGCCTCATATTTGCTTCTAGCAACCTAATGTGTAAAAGTAATATTTACGCTAAGTTGATGAAGTTGAGTATCCTTTAATTTCAGAAACTTTCAGAGCTAGCCTACTTTTTTTTTTTTAATTTGTTGAACAAACAAGGAAGAAATGTTGGAAATTGAGAAGTAACTTAGAAATAGAATTAATTTTTTTTCTTTCTTTTTTAAATCTGTTAAGGGAATAATATAAAACAAGTTTATTCTAGCAAGTTGAAACAGGAACTCTAGTCTGCCTTCTTTGCGGCTGCTTGAATATGCAGACCACTAGGTTGGAGTCAAGCTTCTTAATTACTTTCTAGCATGCTGGCTTGCACATTGGCTTGGCTTCAAGAGACGAGCTTTCAGTGCTGTCGGACTATGTCGTGGCCTGTGGGACAGGTCGGTTTGGGCAATGTGCGTTGCCAGTCTGAACCGTAACCAGTCAAGCAAACTTATCCCTTAGTTTTTATCTCTCCCATTCTGATGCAGATTCTTGACCTTTTCTGTTCACTTATTCTAAAAGAAATAGAGGTTTTTCAAAGGCAGTGGAGGTTGGGGGAGGTGCAGAAATAAAGAGTTTCTTCCATGTTCCCCAAAAAGAGAGTCATTCTTCTCTGTAATGTTCTGCATCAGAGCAAGACTCAGGTCTCCAGTTGTATCCCTTGATCTGCCTTTAATCTGTCTCTCCATACTTCCTTCTTCAGTACCTGAACCTTACATTAGGTAACTGTAAATAGAAAATATGACACCATATGCGTCTGACTTCTTGGACAGGTCTGGAGGAAAGGGCTGTTTGGGTCATAGACCACGTAGCTTTGTTACAATTGATTTTAGCGTTCTTTCAGGCAGTGGTGTCATTACCAAATGTAATTTTGCTAGAGAATCCAGACTGAAAACATAGTAGATTATTTTTTTAAAAGCCCTCTGGTGGAAGACCATTTGTTTTATGCCAGCAGTTATTCCATCGCCTGATGACTAATCAGCCTGTGGCTGGTTGGAGAGCTCCGTTATCAAGAGGCATGGAAAGTTGGCCCTTCATAGGAATCTCGCAGATAGTTATGAAAAGAAATTAGGACAATGTTCTCAAGCTTTGCTAGCCAGAAACAGAATGAAATGTGAGTGGACGTGACTGTGACGCTGCAGTTACTTACAACAGATGCAGCTTTTCAAATGCTGCCCAAACCTTTGAGCAAAATGTAGTGCCAAAAAAATCCATCACTGGCTAGAAGTTTCTATTAGAAATGTCTAAAAGTCATTCACAAGTAATGTAGCCATAAGAAGTAACAGGATTTACAGTTTTAAATTATCTCATAGAATATTTTAATACTACTGCAGTAGAAGAGGAAAACAAATGACAGCAGATAGCCCTTTACATCTGTACTTTGGACATCCCTCTGCTTGTTCAGCCTCTACCAGTAATCCCTGTTTCACACTAACACAACAAAATGTGCTGAAGTAAATCAGTATCTGCAGCTTCCTTTGGCAGTCCCCCCGTCTCTTTCTTGTACAAGTTTATTGGTTCAAGACAGAAGGTATTTCCTGTTCACCTGCCCATAAGGTCTGTTCACACTGTGGGATCTCTGACCTCTCTATTTTCTTGAAGAACAAGTTACTTAGTTTCAAAAGTCTAATCATCTGCCATAATCAAGGCACAGTTACAGACTTAACAGACGGTTTGAGAATAAGGCCTAGGTTTATAAAGGGGCTCAAGTGACAATGTTTAGTATCATTATGCCCAAATTTTACATACTAAGCACAAAAGTCTCTGCACCAAGTTAGGTAACGGAGCTTTTCAAACATCCTATGGCATGTTCTGTGTAGTCTGGGCTATAATCCTGGTTTATTATGGGGAGGTTCAGAGTTGTTCCATGGGAAGAGAAAGCAGGTCCAGAGATGAGTGCATGTCTGGAAGAAGAACCTAAAAAAATGCATCATAACCACATCAGTGCTAGGTTATTTGCTGTAATTTGCATCTCAGTACTGTGACAGTAACATGCAGTAGCACGGGTCTGTGCCTGACCGTCGTCTTACAAGTGCTGGCAAAACTGTATCAAGACTCTGATTTGGGTAGAAAGTAGAAACTATCCTGTGATATATGTTATACTGGGAGGTGCTACATGTTTTGCTAATGTCTATATTTGTGATAAGAGTGATAGCTGACGATGGAAGATCATATTCCAAAATGGGAAGATGACCATTCAAGGGAGAGACTGAGGATGAGGATAGTGGTGACCATGGAAATGAGATCCATGTTGTGTTTGCCCTTTATTCGGTTCTGTAGATGGCTGACATGAGGCTATGGATGCAAGGAAGAGGGTTGCACTGGTGACCTGGAAATCGGTCATCTCTAATTTCCGCTGTTCTTTAGCTGTGCAGTTCAGAGGAAAATGACACCTAGCTGTCCAGTTTGGGAGGTGCCATTTGTAAGATATGCTTCTATATACTTCTGGGTCGTAAACACATGGTGACCCTTCCTTACTCCCTTTTTTGGCTCATAAAGCCATTTATGGTCAATCTGAACCATGGACAAGGTCTCTTTGGTTAATGCATAATCAGTAGTCTTGTGGATGTGGATAGTGGTTTTGAGCATCTAAAGAGGAGACAAACGGCTGTTGTTACTAAGATTGAAACTGAGTCCCACCTTCTCCCTAGGGTCGTATTTGCATGCTGTGTCTTGCATCTTTGCAAGAGTAAAGGGGAGCAGAGACTGCGTGGCTGCATGAAGTCTGTGCTGGAGGGAGTGCGGCTACCAGCACCAGCTGTGCTTTGTTCACTTGATTCACTTGCCTCTGAGAACTGGAAAGGCCAAATCATGAAAGATGGTTTGGCTAACAGCTTCAGCATAATTCCTGACAGCTGCTTGCTGTAATTTGACATTGCACATACATGGAATGTGAACAGTAAAACTATTCCTCCCCTCCTGCCCCATGTTTCTTATTTCCAATTGCTGCTTTTTTTTTTCTTTCCCTTTTCCCTTCCTTTCAACCTTTGGCTCAACCTTTTAAATCTCAACTCTGTAGAGATTTAAATCTCAAGTCTGTAGATTCTGGTAGCTCAAGGTTTTTTGTTGCTGTTATTGTACAGCCCTGGAGGATGACTGCAGCCTAAGAGTACAAGTTTTTAACTGAAAACAGGAAAAACAAAACAAACAAAAGAAACCACAGTCTGTGAAACTGCACTCTGACGTGTGGGGCCTGAGCTTGGGGAAGGCGTTAGCCACCAAGTTACTACCGTGGATGTATTCCTGGCTGGTAGGATCTTCGCTCTGACGTCTCACCAGTTGCTTTGGTTGGCTGCCAGCATCAGAGAGGTTGCCCGTTGATGGGAAGTATGTTACGTGTAGGCTGCAGGCAATAGACGTGCAAAACCAGTGAAACATCTGAACAGAAAATACATGCTCAGAGTGCTTGCTGATGGAGTGCTAATGCGGCCCCCAGGCCCCCAGGGTGAGGAAGCAGCCATCCTGCCTTCAGTGTCATCTGCAAACTTCTGAAGAGCTGGCATTTGTGTGGCAGGAGTGAGGGCAGGTTAACGTTCAAGTGCTGCCTTTTTTTAGTTGTGACTTTTCTGTTTAGAAGCTAATGTATATTTCTCTCTTCTGGAACAGTCTCAGTGCGGTCCTCTTGTTAACATTTGTTATTCTCATAACTTTTTTATTATTATTCTTTATATTTTTAATGATAACTGTGCTCTCTAATGAGCCACATCTCTTAGTGCTTTTCTAAAAGCAAATGGGAAGATGTGCTTTGCCTTATGCTCGGTGAGCTAACAAAATTGTCTGCTTTAGTTCTTACTAGCTGAGAATGAATGTTGTTGAGTGCAAAAGATGCTCTCTTTAAGTATGTAAAGAGCTTTAAATATACGAACTTTAAAATACATTTAAAAAAAATCTTAACTATCATCACCTGGAAATGAATAAACGGGCAGTGCAGATTGCAGATCATACATACTAATATATTTTTTTTCATCAAGGTACTTTGTAGTACAGATTTCTGCCCAGGTAGTCCTAGCAAGTAGGAAGACGTGTTGTATCATCTTAACATTAGAAAGTTTTAAAGGTGTTTTCCCATGTAGGTTGTGTTGTAATAACCTAATGGCAAAGTGACAAAAACATGAGTAACAGTAGGGAAGCCTCTGTCTTAAAAAGTTTGAGACTTTGGATTAAACACAGGTAGCATGATGTGTATGGGGAGAGAAGCAGTTATGTTTTGCAGTTGCAAAATTTTGTAAAATAGATGAGATAATTACAAAGGTGTACGCCCTCAGAGAAGAATACTGACAGCCATGACATCTTCTCCAGCCCACTACCATCAACCAGATCGCATCTTTATTCCTTTGTAATAAAGATAACTTTCAGCTGCTGTCAAGAGAATAAAAAAATGTAGGCCAAAATTTTGCAAAAATAAGAGCCTAAAGCACACTTGTGTAATAATTAAGGGAAGGGTTTAGACACTCAAGAGTTTGAGAAAACAGGTCATTTTTGCAAAACCTTGAGCTAACTGTCTAGTTTGCAATTTGACAGTTCAAGGACAGGTGCAGATTGCTCTTTTTCTCATGCAGTGTTGGTCCTGAAGCCTAATGACGTATAAAATGTCAGTTTGATAGTTTTACAGATGAGTATTTCCATTGAACTGTTTTGGGGTTGCTGGTAGAGCTTTAGCAGAATGACCAGTTTTTCTCTCATTCTGATTGGGAACGTGAATACGTTAGTAAATATGCTTCAGGCAGCAAAATTAGAAAGCAGAAAAGAACATGAAATTGAATCTAAACGCCTACACTGCAATGTTAGAAGGCAAATAACCATAATATTTTTTAAATAGCTTTTGAAATTTCAAGTGGAAAGGAGCCATTTACAGCTAGTAAGAAGATAAAAGTATTACTGACATAATGTATCAGATGGGTTTTAATAGCAGTTGTAAAGTCTGCTATGGCTATAGCAGAATATTCGTTGAAAATTGTAATAAATTGGGTAGGCAGTTCAGAGGGTTGTTACTGCAAGCGATGTGGGGTCCGAGGATCAATCATGTTAAAAAAATGAACGTAAAAAAGCCTCAGAACTCTCTGTTGGGTAGAAATAGGCAGTTTGGTAAATTATACCAAGACAGAGGGTGAAAGCAAAAGGGGACCTATAGATCATGATCAGGCTAAAGCAGCCTTTCAGATCTTAGTTTTTCTCTCTGTAGGAAGGCCTGGATCTTCACAGCCCAGAGCATGTTCTGGGAAGATTGACATCCTCATATATTTATTTCATTGGTACTTTTTATGTTCAATTTCATACTTTTTTTTGGGGGGGGGGGGGCTTTCTAGTTATTTTGTCCCTGACAGACATAATCTTATGCACATCATTAGTTTTCATCATATGTACTGAGTAACCTGAGATTGAGGGCAGTATGTACTCCATACCAGAGCTTCCTCACAAACACAGATTTTTCAGCTTTTATCAAACAAGTTCTTATACAAATTAATTTGTTGCAGCCACTGGTATAACTGAGGATTAGAATGCTGCTGTGAATTACGTTTTTTTCTTTTCTAGATGACTGATTATTTTAAATGAGATAATGACAAAGTGTACTGGTCACAAGCAGTAGTGTCGATGAATTTGTGAAG
Source organism: Rhea pennata (assembly GCF_028389875.1). Lineage (NCBI taxonomy): Eukaryota > Metazoa > Chordata > Aves > Rheiformes > Rheidae > Rhea > Rhea pennata. The sequence continues at coordinate 15,501,108 of NC_084663.1, forward strand.
GAAAACATGCTATGTTTAGCATGTGACGCTATACAACAGAATGCCTATTTCAGATAAGAAGCATTCAATATAGCAACATATTCACTTAACCTACTTTCAGATTAATGTGTTATGTTAGAATATAAAAGGAGGGGTTTGCTGTTTGTAGTAGCAATTCATTTTGTGTATTTACCGTGAGATAGATGTTGGTATGTAGAATGAAATACCCAAAGAAGAGGGGCTTTCTTTTATGCTGTTTTTGGTATCCCGGTTTTTAGGTTATGTATTTATATGAATAAAATAATTTGCCTGGATTCTTCATCTCAGTTTCCTTTGAAGGCTTTCTGAGGAGGGTGCAGAATCCTGTGCAGCACTAGGAGACACGTGGCACTGGCTTTGGAAAGGGACAGTCTCACTGTAGTAGTAAGTGATTACGGAAATACGAGCTCTGGAGCTGTATCATAAGGAGCATAAGGCGATTATCCAGTTTAGTTTTCAAAATATTGTGACTGTAAGGCTTTCCCCACTTTCTTGAGAAACTTCTACAACAAAATAGAACTTATTTTCCAGACTGCAATGGCAAGAAGTTAAGTAATCTGCAGACCCAATTAAAATCTTAAAATTCAGTTTGGACTAACTGCATTTTAGGTCTATAAAGAAAAGTGGCAGCGCTGCCTTTTCTAAATTTGCTTTCATTTGTTGCATATTTTTTAAAAAGGAGATAACAGAATATTCTGGTTTCTGTATATTTTAATTTTTCTGCAGATATGTTGATGTCTTCAGAAATGGGAATAGTTATGTGTATATTATATTGTGGTACAGATAGCTTTAAAATCTGTAGATGTAATTTTGACAACAACAACAAAAAAGGCAATTATCTTAGGGCATCCCATCTAATGTAGCTGCTTTTCCCTACCAACCTCTACTTCTCCTGCAACAGCCAGAATGATTTTCTTTCTCCTTTTCTCCCAGTAGTCTGTAAATAGTGATGCTATAACATCATCTCTACCTCATCTTGGCTTTTCAGTCGCTGACTGCGGGGCTCCCTGAAAGCATGTATTTAATACTTCATGGCTCGCTTCCTGGATTGTGCTGTGCATGTGGATGCCTGCTGATACATGCACTCTGCCTTCTATGAAGGACACGTAGCTGCGCTCGGTCCGTGGGGAACACATGCTCACCAGGGAAACGTGCTCCCGGTTCCTTCTGGCAATGCGCCCGCTTTGTACGGAGTCGGATCCCCTTGTGCGCAGATCTTGCCCTGTAGGAGCTGTGGATTTGCCTCCCAAGGGTAAATCAGCATTTTGAGGTAGGGTTTAGATTTCTTGTTAGATTATAAGGTTGGTTTGTTACAGAATTTGATGGTGGTGTCGTTGCCGAGCCTTTCGGGTTCTCTGGCAAGTGTCACTTAGGGCGCACCTCTGTACGGCTGTGATTTACCCTTTCTCCCTGTGTCAAGGCCCAATCTATGTGTTGTTTTGAATTTTGTTTTGATTATATTTTTTTTTGAGTTGGATTTATTTGGTGAAAGAAATAGGAAGATGTATCATATGTATTTCATAGTGATGATTTTACTATTAAGCTTCCATAAATCAAACTATAGTATAGCTTTCCAAATAAGCGTATCTAACCACTTTACTGCAAGGGCTTTTTGTTTGTATTCTGAATACTACTTGCATATTCCCTGGGCCCATCTCCTCTCCCCATTCCTGTCACAGCCATCATGGCCTTTCACAGAGAAAAGCAAGAACTATTCTCTCTAGACCTAACAACTCCCTCCTTTGTCACAGACTCATTTCTCCAAACTGTCATCGAACGTACCAGCCAGAAGCTGAGATCTGAGAAGAAGAACAGCTCTTCAGAGCAAAGCAACCCATTTCTAAAGTTATTCCAACTCTAACAAATTTCTCAGTGAAATAGAGATCTGTGTTTCACAACGTTACCACATTTTCTGTAATTTCATTTTATGTTAACAGCTTGATTTTATCGTCTGCCTAGATCTATATTCTTGTAATATCTCCATGTGCTTTTAGAGAGCCTAAGCGAGAAATGACCACGTGCCTTGACCTCTGCTATCACTGCAGACTGTAAATACAATTGGCTCTTAATTATCAGGCAGTAAATTATCGGTTGTGGACTGTCTTTGCCATTGTGGTTGTGGATTATGCATGCCACTGACATTCGTGCTGGCACTGCTGCGCAAACACAGCTGAACCTCTTTCGGAGCCAGCTCCAGAAGCGCTGCAGCTGCTTCCCCGTGGCGTGGAAGTCGAGCAATATGCCATGCTGCGTAGTAGCTGCCGCCGTGCAGCGAGCATCAATTTGGGTGTCCCCATGACCTGTGTGCAGAGGCATCTGGCAGGAGTTAGTTTGGGGTAAGCCAGTTTTATTAGCCTGGGCCTAGGACCGGCTGTGTTGAGCCTACAGCAAGGCTGGAAGAGGCAGACTTGCCTCTGTCAGGACTGGCTGAGGGGGGACCCCATGGCCAAGAGCACGTGGTGGTGGCAGCAGTGGTGCTTGCACTCTCTTCCCAGAGATTCTGTATGGTCCTATGAGTGTGAACTTACATTAAAATTAGCGTCTTATCTTATGTTCACCTCAGACATGGCAGTGCTTTGGAATGATCATTCCTCTTGGAATAATCCTAAAATTGTGATGGAGAGAAATTAGAGCATATCCAGAGAGGTGTCCATGAGTGACAGGATACACTGCACCATGCTCTCCCATATCTGTCTTATTTTTATTATCACTATTATCATTCTTATGCATATTGTCCCAGTCTATCATCCTGGGTAATGGAGAATTAAGCATACTTTGTCCACTTTGAGGTTATAACTTAAGTGTGACTAAAGCATGTGTTTTAAAAAGGCATTCAGTCTACATTTAGATACGATTTTTCTCTTGTTTTTATTAATTCATTCTAATTAATAACCTCTGTAGGAAAGAAGACAAGCTTATACTGATTTGTGTAATATAGGAATGAGATACTGATTTGTGTAATATAGGAATGGGATTTGCAACGGACATAATTCAGCATCTTTCTGAAGGCTGCTGGGCCTCTGAGAAGTGGTGGAGCTTGGAGCTGAGAAGGTAGAGTCTGTAATGCAAGTAACGCTGAAGCTTGGCCTGGGATTTTGAGGTATATAAATAACATAGGTGGTGTAATGAGAAAACATAAGTGAAACAAGACTAGCTCCTTTGAAGTCGTTACAGTTGGCTAATATAATATCATAGAGTGTGCTGAGAAGCAAGTTTTCAACCTCATGTTTTGGGCTATGTTTAACCCAGTGACCTCAGTGATGGCCTTGACAGTTTTAGTACTGTTTTGCCTTCAACAGGGTGGAGAAAAGAGTATGATTTAGCTATGACTTTATTTTGTAACTTCACTCTGGGCATCTGTGCCTTCCACCCAAGGATTGCACACTGAGGTGCAGGAACTATTTCTGTCTGAAGCTACCTTTTAAGATGCATTAGCATCTGTAGGGGTTCTGCATGGGTTATGGTCTGCCAAACTTGCGGTCTTTAGAAATATAATGGCTGAGTTTAATTTTCTTTTTCTGTTTTTTTTTTAAAAGAGGTTTAGCCTTTTGCCCTCTGAAGAGGGCTGATTGAAAGTGGAGCTAGTTGAAAGTGTGCTTCTAACTTTCATGAATATTGAAGATATTTTCACTGATCTGCCAACCCCAGTCACTTAAGAGCAGGCTTTCTGGCTTTGTGTGTTTTGCTTTGAAAGAGCATTTACTGGAATGGCCGTCAGTGTTGCCTAAAGAGTCTCCTGATGATCTCTGTCTGCAGGAGCAGGCGGTGGGGAGTCCCATGGCAGCCTGGCCTGCCGTTGTGTGTTGGCCCTTGTTTGCAGACCCACAGCAGGCACAGCTTACACGTCCGGCCATCGGAGAAGCTTGAGCATGTCCTCAGCAGCCACAGTTTAGTATAACCTCTCGTTAGATCCAGGGCTGTCAGCACTCCGACGTTTTAGGAAGACTGCATGTCTAATCTCTAGGATATGTTTAATTTATTATTCCAAGTAATGGCATTAATGTCTCTGACAGTCTTTGAAGCACATTTGACTCTGAGTAGTTAAATCGGGAGTCTGCAAAAAGGCTCAGTGCTATGAGAACGAGTTAACTGGGTAAAGGGCTCCCAGGCGGGGATCATTTCTTACCGTTACCATCTTAGCCTTGGGGTTCTGCAAACAGTCCTATTAATCCCCATTTCTACCTTCTTCACTTACAAAATAATGTTACTTTTACAGTCGATTTTGCAGGCATGTTGTGATGACTGGTTAATGTTCATAAAGAATTGTATGAATGAAAAAATATCCACAGAGGAGAAGAGCAATAGTTAGCTGGTTGACAGTTGTTAGTGATGGAAAAATTTTGTCTTCAGCAAGTGCTTCATGTTGTTTTTACAGAGTGGATTCTTAGTGACATCAGAACATTTTTGACTGCTTTTATCATTTATGTAGTGCCAATTATTTACTTGGGTCTGTATCACCAAAATACTTCAAAATGTTTTGTACAGTTTTATGATCAGGAATTTGCTAACATGAGCAAACATAAATTTTAGTTACCAGCAGCTAACGTCTTAGACTATGGAATTCTATCGCTATTTAGTCCTAACGAGACAGCAACCAGAATTGCTAACTTACTTAATTTCAAATGGTAATTTGATCAAAACTTTGTCAGGATATTGACAGCTGGGGTTTTCTGCTTTTTGTTTGTTCCTTTTGCCTTTATTCATTTTCCCCTATGAAAGTTTGCAATAGACTTTTGCTGGGACAGAACAGAATGTGAAGTTATGTTAATCTTAGAGTGACATTGCATACTTAAACACGATTCTCCACTCACTGAGATACATCGCTCTGTTGTTGTACAGCACTCGCTCTGTTAGTCAAAAGATAAAATGTCAGTGGAAATGTTCTGAATGTATTTTCCTCCCTTGGGAAAAATCATTAGATTTTGCAATGACTAGGTTTTGCAATCCATGTTTTGCTCCTCCTACTTTGTGCACAAGTCAATAGGGTTTTTCTTTGGTAACTGTAAGTCAATATATAAGCAGTTTGGAGGTTTGGGGGACTTTTTTTCCAGACAGTTGTTGTATTGAGTCACTCTAAGCAACTGGCTCTTGGCAATGTTTCTGTAACCTTTTGGATATTTTCCCTACAGAGTTAACCTTGGCAGCTGCGCAGGTACTGCCTCATGCCCCTTCCTTCCCCAGCTTGCCTGTGCTGCAGTGTTGCAGTGCTTTAAGTTGGCGTGCGTCGGCTCTGGTGCAAGTAGGGTGTCCTCGGGGTGGCGGAGCCCACTGACCGCTCTGCCTGGGTGTCCGATGAGATCAGGAGCAGTGGTCAAGGGGATTTACAGAGTGCAACAGCTTTCTGTTGTTCCTGCTTGCGGTCAAGCATGGAAATTCCTGAGAAGCTTCCTGCACATGCAAGAACAGAGGGAAGGGAGGGGCGAGCAGAAGTGCTGGGGAATGGCTGCCAGAGCAGGGTGTGAAGCCCTGTCGCCAGGTGCGATTTCTTGCATCTGTGCCTAGCTTGGCGCTGGAACCCATAGGTGGAAATGCAATATCCGTGTGGCCCATGAGCGTTCATGAATACTGCCCTCAAGTCCCCAACGCAGTAATAATTAAACTTGCCAAGACTGTCTCTTAGCATGTCGCTTTTTTGGGTGCTACTTTCACTTAAACGTAAGGCCAGCCACACTGGTCCCAGCTTATGAGACAGTCTAGCCCAGAATTCAGTCACAGCAGTGGCTAAAAAGAGGATATCCGGGGAAGAAGATAAGCACAGGCAAAGCCGGTAGTGTTTCTTCCCTCTCTACAACTTCCAGTTTTCTGTATCTTAAGGTCTTAAGGCCTTGGGAGGAGTGCTTCATATCCCTCAATAAATTGTTCTGCCACTGATTTGCTTTCTGAGCCAAGACATCTGGCTCCTGACACGTCTGAAAGATAACTTACTGTTATTTCTTCTGCCTCCAGCAAATTGCTTTTTAAACTCTCTTTGATCACCTTATTATGTTTATCCTGCCAGATGTTATAATCATCTGATTGATCATGCATCTACTTTTCAGTGAAAATACAGGCTAAATTTCTCTAGGGCTGATGATTCTTTGAGTCTTTCATGTAAGCTAACTTTTCTATTTTTCTGGGCACCAAAGATACATCACAATTTGCTACAAGAGGATGGGAGAGTAGTTCAGCTTGCTGCAAAACAAAGAACCGTGGTGCTGCTTGTAAAACTCCCAGGAACACGTCTGCATGACCCCAATGAGATCTTGGTCCCAGGGAGAAAGGCTTGAACTGGTAGCTGCTTGAACACTGAATATTCACATGCATGACTGCCATAGATCAGGCATAGCTCAGAGGTAATCTGTTTGCACACAGTTAATTATCAAGTTTCTAACACTCTGATAAAATTGTTCTCTTGCTCTGTTTTTTTCCCCCTCTTCCTCCTAATAAGAAGTAAATTGTAAAATTAAACCCTCCTGCAGTAATCAGAAGACTGGTTTTAAAAGTTTATTTAACTGAAAGTATCTGAAAAAGGGATTGTCTCTTTGTAGTAATTACTGAAATTGTCCAAGAGGTGGAGTCTTCAAAATAGATTAGTTCTGTGTTGGATAGTTTTTTTTTAAGAAATGTATTGTTTATTGTGTTGGTAAAACGTGCTGAGGTAGCTGTTTAGAGGAGTTAAATCTTCATAGCTACAACGCTATATAGAATTGACAACCAAACCAAATGATCTTCCCTGACTTTGAGGAAAACTTTCAGTGTGAGCAGACCACTCTATGATGCTTTCTTGTTAGAACCCAAATACTGTCTTATGAGCAAATCTACTGCTCCTGCTTTACGTAACTGGAACTAATGGCACAGCCATTTGATGGTGAGTCTTGACTAGTGTCCTGAAATGAATTTGGCCTATAACCCTAGAGACGAAATGAACTGTATTCTCTTTCCACTTTGAGAAATTAAACAGTGTTACACAACTGTAGTTGCATAAAATATGCTGTCTGTTCTAAAAAAAAAAAGTTTAAATATCTTGTTTTTTTAATAGGATGGAATTTTTTAATTGGATGGAAATAGAACTTGAGTTTTAAAATAAACTTTCTGGTTATGTGAATTTCTGGTTTATTTATATGTGTATTTGTGGGGTGTGATAGCTTATTCAGAAGAGGTATCCTTACCCATGAATAGCAGTTTGAATCACTGCAGGCTGATTTACCAGTGCGTTTCTTGCCACTTGGACCTGTGACTACTGTATGTGCTTGCACAAACCATCTGTGACTCTGGATCAGAGTTTGTATCTTTGCTCTGGTTTCTTCTCCCCAAAGGAATAAAAAGTCTGTTTGCATCTCAAGCCATTACTGTCCCTCTTGTTTTCTTCATCTCGACTTAAACGTTCAAGAAATGCTGTGTAATCTGTTGTAAAACTAATTGTGATAAAATAAAAAGTCAATATTTTTTCTTTAGTCAGTTCCATGTAAACACTAACAGTGACTTTGTAAAGCTGAATATTAATAACCACGATAGGACTATGAATTTTTAATGTAGTTGGTGCCTGCATTGGAAATTAGGTCATTCAGATTTTCTTCTTACATTAAAAGCTGAACTAGAGTATCATATGAAAGCAACGTTCAAGACCAGTATTCTATACTTATTATAATCAATGTACAGGTTGTATTTGGAAGACAAAAAATACAAAACTTTTTTTTTTTTTAATCACTAGTATCTCTTGAACAAGCTGTTAAGCCTGGAACTGAAATAGAGGCAAAAGATTATCAAAGCTATGTCCCTTAAGATGTACTTTTGTGATCTCCCCTAGTTGGAAACAAGATAGGAACTGGATTGTGAATGTTTACAGCGCATATTTGTAGATGTCCCAAGATGTCAATGTGAACAGTCATTTGCGGCATAAAACTTTTCTTTTCTTTTGTCATTGGTGTCAACTTACCTGAAGAAGTTTAAATGTTAGTCAGTTGAAAATTTGATCCTTCAGGTAAAATTGTAGATTATTCCATTTCTGAATAGAAGTGTCTTTATTCCCAGATTTCTAATAGGTATATCCTGTAAAATTAAAATTCATTTTTTACATCATCTTAAGCCAAATTTGCATCATTGTATGCAAGATGCCAGTTTCTGTGGTGTCGATGAATGATAGAAATACAGATCTAAATATTTCACAGCCAGATATGAACAGCAAAAAGTGCTTGCATACAGTAACAACTGCAACTGCAACTTCAAAAAGTTGAAAATATTCTTGAAATCTTATTTCAAGATTCAAATAGCATCTCTTGCAATGCTATTTAAAAGTTTAGGTATATATGAAATTAATACTACTTTATAGAAAGATTTACAAATAATTATTAAACAACTTTTGTGGTTATCACACTTTATTTAAACATAGTGTATCATTGTTACATGTAAAGTGTTATGTGTAAAGTGTATTTAAACTGTTAGGAAGAGAATCTAATTGAGACTTCCTGTTTTCTTTCAGCTCCAGCAATAAATCGATTCACAAGACGGGCATCAGGTAAGTTGGATGAAGTTGCATGTTTCATTGGTCTGCATAATAAATTAAAAATAATGATGATTGTGACTGTCATGTGAAATATAACATGAAATTAATCAGATTTTCCTTGAAGATGACTGACTTTGGCTTATTTCAAATTAGATACCTGGTTTGCTGAAAAACATCGTCAAGGTTCCAGGTCACAGAACTTGCCTGTAGCCTTCTCATTGCTGTGGAATTTATGAAATTTTTTTTCATACAAAAAAATAATCTTTTTTATTAAAAACAAGACATTTAGTCCTAACAGGACTGAACTTAGAAAACATGAACTGAGGCTAATCAGATCCGGTGTTGTCTTTCTTATTTCATAGATAACTTGAAACAGCAATTTGGTAATCACGTGTGCAGGAGAAAGTGTACAGCCAAGGTAGTGATCTCCAGCTTCCTTCAAAACTGAGCTGATCTGTGTACCTACCTGGTGCATCTCTGTAGAGCCGGCGTCAGACCGGGTCCCAGAGGCAGCGCTGTCACGACAGCGCTGTGCTGGGCTGTTAGCATTCCTGCCTAGCTTGGTGCCGTTTTGTCTGCACTGCAGCTTGGCTTGGCTAGTGCTGGTTCGGGGAACTATTTACCCTATATTGTTACAACAAGTAACGGATCCCCCTAAATCATGTGAGATTAAAAATTAATATTTTTGGCCTCTCTTTATTGTCCTTCTGTATTATGGCCTTTATGTTTCATATTTCTGGGCTTTTCCTTCTGAAGCATGAGGCCCAGAACTTAACTCTTATTTATTTTTGAAATAATATGAATCTGGAAGCGGGGTGTAAAACCCCCATTATATTAATATAATGACACTCCTAGAGTCAGCAGAACTGGAAATGTGATCTATAGCTGGTCAATTCAATATGCTAAGTTTAAAATCTGAATATAAAACACTTCATATTTTCCACTGCAGATTGTTTTTAGTAAATATAATAAAGTGCATTTCCCACAGACCAGAAAGTCTATCCAGACTTCTAGGTTTTCTTCCAGCACTCTCTGTCAGATAGTTCCTTGTCAGTATAAAAATATTAGTCAAGTTACTAAGATGAGAACTGTAGAGAGTAAATGGGTTGGGGCATATTGTATGTAGCACACTGTAAGAAAGCATAATTCATTCCAGAATACTCTCATACTCTGAATGGTTTTAAGCTTTGCTAATACTTCATAAGGGACCTGTAGCGCAAAATGAAAGGGGTGATTAGTACCAGGCACTTCCTAAGTGAGCAGGGGGTTGTGCAAATTGTGTTGCATGTTTTAAGCAAGGTTTTGCTGTGACTGGTTGATAGCTGACTTTAATGAATGTAGTCTTTTTAACAGATATGTGGTAAAACTTTGCATTTCAGTAGGAGAGTTTGAATCGTTTGAAAAGCTAATGCTTGCTCGGAAAAAATTGCTGTTATTTTTAATGTCCCTTTGAAAGGAAACTAAAAACGTCTGAATTTTTTGCACACTTACTGGGGAAAAATATAAATAATTTTTGTTGGCAATTAATATTTAATATGCTTAGGTCTTTTGTGGACAGATAAAATTGAGTTATCTTTATCAGAAAAATAAGTGGAATTGTATAAGATTGTTTAAGTGTAAATCTTGTAAGTGGAGTTCAGTTTCTGTTAAGATAAGGAAACACTCTGCAAACTTGGAAATGAGCACTGTTTAATTAAGCTGCAGCAAGGTAATAATAAATCTACTGTATATACTATTTTATTAATTTTCAGGGCTGCTTTAATAGTCAAAATAATTATTTTTTCAAACAAGAAGAGTCATGAAAGATGATAGTTCGTACTTCTTAAAAACTAAATAGTATATTTAAGAAAATTGATTGATCAAATGTTAAATGTGACTCAAACTGTACTAATATGCATTTTATATTTTACATTTTACAAGAATTTTACAGAGATGTTTTGTCATAACCTTATCTTTAGGCAGTGACTTTACTTTTTATTGAACAACTGTTTGGATATGTTAAGATACTCAAGATACTTGTGTATGTGTCATGGAAATTTTCTTGAAGATTTGCTTCTGATGCACGATACTCCGAGTTAATGATAAATACTCTGATAATTAGCTGTGGCATGTGGTTGATGTTGCATCTGATCTAGCGATACTGCAGACTGATTCCACAGGCGTGATGTTACTCTCCCCACCTTTCTCACGCGTCTGCCCCAAAACCATCTCGCCTTCCTTTGCGCAGATCGGGGAGTCATACTGCCTGGGGGTGCACTGGTTTAATGAAAATTGCAATAGGGCAGTTCCTTGGTGTGCTGATCTGCATCTGGATCTCCCGTTGACCCATGCTGTGGCTCCCGGATTACTATCTCCCGAACAGCGGATTTTGCGTGTTGCATGCGTGCCACCACAGCAGTGGTGGTAGCGGATGAGTTTAGCCAGTGGCAGGATGGAGGAAGGGCAGAATCGTCCCTGCTGGTGTCAGTCACGCTTGTGTCAGGAGTGAGGAAAAACACAAGTGACATCCCTAGCAAAGACTCCTAGACTGCCCTGCTAAAAGCTGCTTTCTGAGCTCTTGCAGTGATAGGCAGGGAGAAGCCAGATGACACACGTTTCTTCACAAAGAGTTCACTGCAGTGAATGTGTTGATTTTGATGTCTCTGTTATTCTTTAGGCAATCTTGAGTATTTTACTTAGTGGCATAAGATCCAGTTATTTTTCTAAACTGAGCTAGAAATTAAGCCACCAGAGATTAATCGCTGAAGAGTCTGCTGAAAACAATATAGTAAAAGGCATTTGTTATTTAACAGCTGTTCCGGTTAACATGCTGTGAGTATATTAATGTACTCTCATTGGTATGTAAAGAATAAAGGAATAAGTAAGCAATGATCCATTAATTGTTCTTGAATTTCAGTTCTTAAAATTTATTGATCTATGTAATTTAGTTTATCTTACCTGTATGTTTGTGTATGCAATGTGTGTTCTGTTCATAAAATACACGTGTATATACACTGTGATACTGATGGCATAGCTACCTACAGACTAGTTAGTAATGCACGCCCTTGTTATAGGCTGAATATAAAGAATAATAGATTTCATAGTCTTAAATAGACAAGATAGGCAAAGAGAGGAGGCTAGAAATACATCATACAGCTAGAATGAACAATAAGACAGCTGCAAATACTTTAATCCTGAAATTTTCTTTAAGATCTGGTATGAGTAAGATGAAGAGAAAGGAGAAAAAAAATTTGAGGCAATCAAGAGACATGGACAGGAAGAAAGGGGGACATGGAGAGAGAGGCAGCATGAAGCTGAAGGGAAAGCTGTGAGTATGCTGACAAGGTGAAAAATGATGTGGAGATTCTTGAATGAGCTGAGCTAGCCAAGAGGTGCAGTTTCTGAATATAGACAGAGTTTTTTTTGCTGTGGATGAGATTAATTTTCATCCATTCAAGTTTGCAATACCTGGATTTGGAAAGCTAATGTGGTTCTATATGTTTGCAGAGGCACTGAGTTCTTGCTTTTCGCCCGCTTGAAATGAATCTTGCAAACATACAAAACCAGCATGGGCTTGCTAGAGAATGAGCATAAATTTAGACTTACTAGCACTTACTAGGGCTGTTTTTATCCATTTATTAGTACAAGTATATAATGTAGTCTTAATTCAAGAAATAGGTAATAGTTTATAAAGTTACTTCAGTTCTGTATCTGTTTAAGCTTCTAGGAGGGTGAAAAGAACCTAAATGTTGTTGTCTTCAATTGGTATTGTTATGCTAAGAAGAATTGGTAGATAAGGTCAAGGGCATATTCTTATCAACAGCAGAGATAAGTCCCTCATTCCTCTCCATAAAGGTCTAAAATAAAACAATTTAAATGTAGCCAATAGACAGAATATATCAACCTTGATCATATAAGGAGAAACTGCTCAAGATATAGTTGGAATGAACTTAAAATTAAGGAAATGCACTATCATGGAAAGAACAGGAGGAAGCAGGAGAGGTGAGGACTCCATGGGTGCTGGTAATGACTACTCCAAAGAAAGCACAGTCCAAGTGAGTTCAAGTTTCGTTATACACTTCCTGGGTCAGTCATCAATCTTGAGAGAAAAAGAGTGAGAGAAAATCTCTTAAAATACTAAAGGACATCTCCATGCAATATTTTTTTTTTTAATAATGTTCTTTTTCTACTCTGGAATTTTTGAAACTAGGAAATATTTGATGCCTTTACATACCCTCTTAAGAACTGTCACTTTTAGGTAACTTTACATGCTGACTAACTGAAGATGAAAGGCTGAGAAAGAAGGCTGCTTTCGGAAGGAAATAGGTTTTTATGCTTTTTGGAAAGTGTATGTTTAATTCATTTAGCAGGTATTCAAATTCAGAGTATTTCACTATGGAGATCAAAACACTTATGTACTGTTGCAATTTCTAAATAGGCTGGGCCTATGTTTAGTGTCTGTCTTTTTTTCAGCTGCTCCTAGAGTGCACAAGTGACTTTAAGAATGAAAACTGATTCTATTTGACTTTACAGATTTTATACTTACAAACAATTAGATCAAATTTCCACCGACGATCTGAGGAGAAAGAAGGAGGTGCAACATTCTCTTTTTTCTTAATTACGTGCAATGTCCAAAAGCCATGCAATGGGATTGAAAGTGCCTAACACGGATGACAGTTAATTTGAATTGATAGAGCAGGTCATTTCGGTTTGCTTCTTCTCAGGGCTTGCAATTGCTTAAATATTTTCCAGCAAGAATTTCTACTGGCTAGGAATATTTTTTCTTGATCTCAATAGGCAGAAAACACAAGGGAACACATGCAACTGTTCCAGTGATGTGATCAAATTTGCAGAAAGCAGTTCCTTTTGGGATCTAGTCGCACTGGTTGCTTTCCAAGCCCCTCGAAGTAGTTGTTGCACGGCCGCACGGAGTGAAATACTTGCCAGGCGGGTTGCAGGCGACGCGCGCTCTACGGCACCGGTATTATTTCTGACGCTGGTGCCGCACGGTGTCTCGCGGCGGAGGGCGGCCTGTCAGGGGCTCGGGCGTGCGCGGGGAGTTTGCCGGAGCAGTTTGTCTGTCCTTCCTCTCACCCCTTCATCCTCGTGCGAGGTGCCGTTCGGAAGCAGTGGCAAGTTAAAGGTTTTGGGCTCCGCGATTCTGAGCAGAGCTGTGGATCGCGGATTAGTCATGCCCACGGTGGCATTTACATATATCACTACTTTTTTTCCGTTTAATGATTTCTGCGGAAAATATGACAAGCCACTTAAGGAACACGAAGAAATTTTACTGAATTTAGTCCACTTGCATCCTTTTTCTGAACGAATGGTTAATTGCTTGCTGAAACTATAAGCTGGGAAGAACATAAGTGATATTAAATTCAATTGTTTAATACAAGCTACTATTTAGTAAGAGCAAATTGACACTGTTAGCCAAGAATAGAATATGCCACTAGGAAAGAAGATAAAAGTTTTGAACTTAGAAAACAGATATTCCATCTGTAATTTCAGTCTGTTTGAATTATATTGAGATTTTATTAACAAGATTGGCACCCACTTTCCTATGGCATGTTAAAAAATGTCAGAGAAAGAAAGAAAGCTAATTTAAATGAAATGATATTCCATTTTATACAATAAGGCAGAAGTTGGAGCTGTACCAAAAATAATGATGAAGAATGAAGTAACTGTAAACCCCATTTTAAATGCACAGGTAGGAGAAAGTATTATTGCAGAAGCACATCTATTAATAAAGTTCTTCATTCTTCTACCTTCTGTCACTATGACTTGACTAGTAATTCCAGTGTGGTTCTTCAAGCAGAATTACCAATTCTGCAAGTTCTGAATTCTGTATAATCCCCCAAACTGAATTCAAGTGATACTGGGTTCATCTTATGCTCTTCCTTGCATGCACGTAGTTGATAGCTGGTTTAAAATGCCCAATCCTTCATGTTTGATAATTAAAAAGTGACCTATTCCATTGACATATGAGATATTTAATACAAAATCACTGTTAGTGCTAAGCTTGCCAATGTAAGTATTAGGCAAAGAGGGAAATAAGAACAAAATGTGCTGTTAAAGCTTTGGTGTATAATACAGCGTTATAGAGTGAATTTTTTTTTAACAAAGCATCCAAGCTGGTGGTGGCACCTCAGCGTGGTACAGTGTGGCAGCGTGGCAGTTCGTGGGTTACTGGTGGTCACAGAAGCTGCAGATCATCGTCGTGGTGCCTGCTGAAGGGATTGACAGGTCGTGCAGGCTTCCACGTGGCTGCGCTCAGGCGTGTGCAGCTGTGCGTGCACGCAGGCGCGAGCGGCGTTGTGCGAACGGGCACAGCCTTCGCTTGCTTCCTGGTCCTTTCACAACCCAGTCACTGGTTGTGTTTCACCTGGTTTTTCCACACAACTGTGCCTCTTTCACCGTATTCTGTAGAGAGCAGCTGCCTCAGTCATTCATTGCTGAGAACAAATTCCCTTATTTTGTGATTTTGCACAAATACACTGAATAGTCTGTACTCTCTAGTCTTTACAGAGAATGTTTTCTTTCCTTGTCGTGGCCTTTCTTAGAGTTACCGTCACTGCAGCACATAAATGCTTCACAAACATTGAAGAATTTCGCAACACCTATTTCGGTTAAAGAATGGGGAATGTCGTTAGTTTATACATAGGGAATTGCCATGTTTATATTCAAGCCAGGATGTATATCACTAACTTCATCAACATCAAAAATAGAATGCCCAACATGAGATTCCTATTTTATTTCCTTGAAGCACTTAGTATCACAGCTCCTTTAAAACATAACCGTAATTATATCTGCACAGCAGTTTAGAAATCAGATGATTACATCTCTTTGCACTGTGATACGTCCCCGTTATATTATGTGTTGTGTGGTGAAACTCCAGGCACACAGTACAAATCTTTTCTCACAGGTATAAATCTGAGCTCTCCTCTCCTGCAGTATGGGCACTCCGGATATAGCACATCTGGCCTTAGCCTGCCATTCACCTACCCCATCTGCTTTTCAAGGTTATACCAGGGCCAGAGCCACATGAGCCACAGAGCTCTCCCAAGATGAGTCTGATAGCAGGTTCAAACATTATCTGGACTTGTAGCTGGGCTAAACTTCGGCACCATAGCCAAATGACCCGCCTTCCCTTCTGTATTTTCCCTTCCGTACAGTACTTGCTGAGCACCTCACAAGTTTCTGCTGCAAATGAGACAAAGTCATAGGACCAAGAGTTTAATCTGCTGTGTAGTCTAGTCTCTTTGTATATTGGGCATTTCATTGGGCATTTCAGAAGAGTTCCTGTTAGAAAAATACTATGTGAACATAGGTGTAGAGATGCTTAGAGAGCATTTACGTTTGCTCCCGAGTGCTAACCACTGGTTGGTCCAGAATGTCTAATCAAATAGGAGAATAAAGTTGAAGAAAATTTTGGCTATCTGTGCGTTACTTATGGAGCTTCTTAACTTTAAATGGTTCACTTTCAACATTCGTTTAGGATTTTTTGTGGGATTTTCTGTATTAAACCTACAAAACCCAGAAAATATATTCTAGCAGGTTATATTGAAGTGTTGTCTTGTATAGGTAACCAGCAAAGTTTGAACCTAGCTTTTTCAGAGCTTATTGTAGCTGAATTACAGAAAGATTTAGTGCTAAGTGCTGCAAAATAATATAATGCTAGATTTTAGATATGATTATGCTTAGGCTGTTTTGTCATCACTATAGTACTAAACTTCATTAAGGAAACAAGAAAAGATTTAGTAGACACAATTTAGAAGGCAGGAGTTGAAAGAAGGGAGGAAAGAAGGCAAGAGAAAGAAGAGAGAAAGGAAATAAGGGCTGATGGCAGGAATAAATATACAAATCCTGTAGTATGTAAAAGGTTGCTATAGATAGGGCTAGCAACATTTGTCCCAAGGGAGATGGCAAGGAAGGAGGGAAATAAACAAACAGTAGTTGGCTTAATTTTTACACACAAAAATATTTAGGTTAGGCTTTAGGAAAAACTTTCTAACTAAACAGTTGAGCAAGAGACTAAACTGCTCAGGGATATTGTGGAGTCCTGAAAGCTTTAGAAAGAAGTAAGACGGTTCTTCTAGAGTGGTAGAGGTGTAATTCATGCAGCATCATCGCACTGGAATGGTTTAGGTGATTTATTCAAGTTTCATCTACATTTTTGTCATGTTTTAAAAAAATGCCCTTAAAAGCACATATTTTTAGATTGCATTTTATAAACTGATTAAAATGTAATGATTTAGAGTAATGATTTTAAAAGTACGCAATTCAGTAAAGAGAGCAAGCAGAAGATAGAAGTTGTACAAATATGTTTTTAGTATATAAATTACAGCTTACAGCCCCTTTTTGGAAACTGTAGCTTTTCCTGCTGTTGTAGTAGTAATTTAGAAAGTATCCTGTATCTAGTTTTGTATCAAAGATGCATATTAAATGCATAACCATAGCTTTGTCTGCTGTTTAAGCTGATGAAGTCTTGTTTCAGATAAGTGAAACACAAACCAGAAGCTAGCACTGAAATGTGAATCAAAGTCATGTTAATGGACTGAAGTCCAGCCTGATAAGGAGCTCAGGTAACCCAGTAAGGTATGGAGCTGTTGGACTTGCAGACTGGTTCCTCTAAACGCATTTTATGTAGGTGACCAGTAAATAAAATGGGGTGAGGGGAAGTGCCACGGAATAGCTTTTGTCTGTATTCTAAACCCTTCCCAACTCCAGCAGCGTGACCGTATCCGTACTGCCACGTGGGAACAGCCCCTGGCCACTGCTGTCCGCTGCGTGGCGGCTGGACGTGGCTCTGGGAATGCTGCTTGATCCGGGTCACACCAGTGCCCGGGAGTGTGCGTGAGCCCCTGTGCCGTGGCCATCCCCATTTACCAAAATAGGTGCAGTCCCACGTTCTGCTTTACGTGTCAGCACCCGGTAGGGGTCTATCTAAAGAGTGACAATTTTTCCTCTTATTTTAAAGCAGATCGCTATTTGATACTCTCCTACTTAAAATAAATACAGTGCAGGCAAAAATCTCCTCCTCTTCTTGTATAACTTAAAAGTAGTGAATAAATTCAAGAGAAAACAGACTTTCTATCAAAATCAATCCAGGGCTGAGGCCAAATGTCCATATTAATAATAAATATGGCTGTTTATCTGCAAGCAGTAATTTGCACGTCAGTGATTATTGAATAAATGTACTAAGTATTCTTAATGGATACTCTCAGTGTGCAATGTAAACTGGTAAACTAGTGAATGTAGAACACAGATAATTCTCTGTTACATTTTAATTTCTCTTGTTCTTCTTCTGACCAAGTTTTTCAGATCAGTACTTCTTTTTGCTCCATTTAACACCTGACATGCAGTACAGGCTTCCTGTGTCTGACAGCCTGTAGCTCATTCTGCTTTTTCTGTTTTAACCTGTTTCCAATTTTCCTTTCACCATTGATGATCTCAGCAATCCCAGTAGCACACCAGGATCTGAAAATGATCAGAGAAGCTAATAACCTTCTGATTCCTATATAAGAATGTTCATAATACACAAATTTGAAGCAAATAACGTAACTGTTATTTATTCAAATGAGTATGTGCATCACTGAAATAAATAGCATCTTAAAATGATTTTTGGAGGAGACATTATTACCCACTATTCAATAATTCTGATTTTCCTTCTGTAAAATATTTCAGTATATATGCCTAGGGTAAGTTCAGCTTCAGTTGCTATGCTATTTTGTTTTTTAACATTTCTCTTCAGATTTGGGAGGTACACTAATGCCTGCTATAGTTGATAGACCATCAATTGTAATATCTGCCTGCCAGATTTCCAAAACAAATTCATTTTATCTCTGATGTCATGTGGTTTGATTTTCATGCTGCAGAAGATTTTTTTCTGGAGGATAAGAGATGAGTAGGACAAGGTATATTTTATATCCTATATTCTTCCAAACGGATAAGAGTACTTGTGGAACATCTCACTTAACAAGTTTCCTTGCAGAATGGTATAACGCAAATGGCAAGGCCTCTGACTCTTAAACTAGGCTTAATACTAGTCAAATGCTGCTTCTTTTAATACTGGTGAGCAGAAGAAAAGGAAAATTATATATATAAATATCTTTGCTGAATACTGTGATGTTTAAAATGCCATATGCCAGTTTATGCATGTTGTATATAATGTTCAGCAGCCTGATGTTTTGCTTCCTAAACGCTCTGTGTCAGTTCCGTATGCTCCCTGGGAAGCATGGTGCCTTGAGCTGCGTGGCGTACTTCTCAGTTCTTTGAACAAAATGTCCTTTATCAAAGCACAGGCTCAAGGCTTTGTATACATCAAAAGCTTCGTATCTCCCCTGACCTTGTCATCTTGGTTTGGACTTAGCTTCTGCATCTTTACCATATATCTCTCAGGCTTCTCAACCTTTAGTTTTAGTTTTGAGGTTATAGTCAAGTTTAAAGCCTGGGAGGAAATATAGCTTAATGGGTAAAGATAGCATCTCTGTCTTTTTTTTTTTCCTTCTTCTTCAGTGTTTCATGTTGCTTCTGTGCTGGGCAACCGTATAATTTTGCAAGCCAAGCAGATTGGTATCCATAAGTAAAAGTTTTGTAATAGCCATTCAGTGCTTTGGTCTTAGGGATATTTTCTGACTTCCGAGGGAATTGCAGTAGAAGTTGATGGATGCATTCACAAAATAATTTAAACCAAATTTATTAACTTGGAACAGTAATATCTTCTCATTCTTTAACACTAGGAAATGCTACTTTTCTCACTTTGGATCTTGCTTTCTCTTAGAATCATAGAATTGGTAAGGTTGGAAGGGACCTCTGGAGATCATCTAGTCCAACCTCCCTGCTCAGCAGGGTCGCCTAGAGCATGTTAGACAGGGTTGCATCCAGGCAGGTTTTGAATGTCTCTGGAGAAGGAGACTCCACAACTTCTTTGGGCAACCTGTTCCAGGGCTCCACCACTCTCACAGCGAAGAAATTCCCCCTCACATTCAGGCAGAACTTCCTGTGCTTCAATTTCTGCCTGTTGCCTCTTGTCCTGTCACATGGGACAACTGAAAAGAGTTTGTCCCCATCCCCTTGACACCCTCCCTTCAGGTACTTATGCACGTTGATAAGATCCCCCCTCAGTCTTCTCTCCCCCAGGCTAAACAGGCCCAGCTCTCGCAGCCATTCCTCGTAGGGCAGGTGCTCCAGCCCTCTGATCATCTTCGTAGCCCTATGCTGGACTCTCTCCAGTAGCTTCATGTCTCTCTTGGACTGGGGAGCCCAGAACTGGACACAGTACTCGAGATGAGGCCTCCTCAGGGCTGAGTAGAGGGGCAGGATCACCTCCCTCGACCTGCTGGCAACACTCTTCCTAATGCACCCCAGGATACCTTTATCTTCTGGCTAAAGATGTGAAAAGTCTTTCCTATAAACTCACTGTATATCTAATTTTTAAATCTATCTATACTCTTTCAAATCAAGTTAATTAAAATTGTACTATATAATTCACTATTATTATGGAACTACTATTGTATACAATGTTTTGACATTTACCAACTGTAGCTGATCACTCTTTGTGTCATAGAAGTTTGTTTTACTACTGTGTGCAGAAACTAATGGAAATATTTGTGTGACCATTGCATACAAATAGTTGGAGTAGAGCAAAGCATGAATAACTAAATTGTGTACTCTGCACAGTCCTGTATTAGCAGCATGAGACTACAGCAGAGTGCTGGAAGGCGTATTGCAGTAAGGGACTAGAGACATCCCTTTGCACGCAACATTTCTACTCCCACTTGTCCTTTTTTGATTATATGCTTACCTGTTAAGGATTCTCTTTAATAGATTCTGATTCTGTCATGCTGGTTCAATCTTACATTGACTATGTAAGGACAGTGAGCGCCCTTACTCCCTCCCGTGAGTGCTTGATCACATGGCAAAAGGAGAAGAATCTGTCCGTGATACGTCAGCTGTGTTTGTGTAAGCGTGTAAGCAAGGTAACCTAGCTCTTAGTATAAAGCAAGTCTGAAAGCTGTACAAGGACTGAACATGAATTTAAAAATCTCTCCTAAGTTTTAGTTTCAGAAATTCCTGTGAATAGATGTTTTCTACAGTGCACTGACTGATGTAGTCTGATGTCAATTAATTTATCTAGCATCTGACTAGATTATGATATAGCCATTGGGTTATACAGCATCAGTTTACAATCATCAGCCAGTATGGTTCATGAACTACATATAAAAGTCTTTGCAAATAATTTTTCTTTGTTGAGTTACAGTTTGTTTTGTTAGTATTTTTTCTTACATACAGTGATGGCTTTTTTTATATCCCTTCTCCAAATTAAATCTTTCCTCTTTAGAGGAGAATAATTTTTTTAAAAAATTACTGCATTAATGCAATGCATCTTAATGGGGTTTTTTTACACTAATGATGTAGATCAATAACAAAGAAGTAAATAATTCTTATTCAGGTTCTGATAGATATTTTGTGTGAAAGGGAGAAAGATTGCTTTTTGATGTCTCATACTATTGTGGAGAATTATTACGGGCATGCCAGAATGAAGGATAACAATGTGCATGAACTCATGAAGAAAACTATATGTATGTATTAGTGCATAATCAAAAATGGGAAAGAAAACGTAGTCTGAACATAAAGAACGAATTCGTCAGAGAAATTCATTTTAAGCGCAAAAGTTACGACCTTGTTTACTTTTCATCTTAAATGTCAGGATGTTTGGGAAGGCTGACTCCGCTTCTGCATACACAATGAAATCCTGGGAATCTGGAGATTCAGTTTCAAGTAAGCATTAATAACAAGACCTCCATCAGCCTAATCTCAAAGTCTCGGGCAGCTGCTGAAAGTGTCTTTCTTACTGAACATCAAATACACACTGCAACAAAATTGAAATTTTATACCCTTTTAAAATTCTCCTGTATACAGATTATTAACTGAATAGTGAATCTTAGGCACCAATTCAACACATATTTACTAGCCTTGTTCTTTCTTGATATTAAAATCCATATTTTGGAAATACAGCTTTAGCGTGGGGCAAAACTGTAGCAGAACAGTTCTGTGAGAGCTGTAGGCTTAAAGCACTGGATGGGAGGAGTCATGAAAAAATTACTTTCTGCTCCCTCGTGTTCTTGTCAGTAGGCAACAGGAAAAGACATCTTTCCTTCTTTCCCTCCTGCTGTCATCGATCTGGGAACTATTTTCACACATTCTGGATGGTTTTATTTATTTCCATCTATCCTATCACACTAATACTTCAATGTTCTGCAAAGATAGTTATGCAGGATACAATTTAAAGCTTTCAGGCATTTTTTTATATATATATTGAGGAGATTGACGCTAATGTTACTGGTATATGCTTTTTATTTTATTTTGTTTTGTTTTCTGATAGAACCATCTATTTTATTCTAGCCATATGGAAATAAATTCCCAGGGAATGCCAGCCTTTATCAGTTTTGATTTTAGGCTCTAATAAACTATGACAAAGGGTCAGTCATAAGCAGAAAAAAATGTGTGCATGTACATATATATGTAGAATATGGTAAAAATTGCTCCTTATCTGCTGTCCTATGTAGAGTTTTAGGCATATCAGATGGAATCAATAACTTTCTCTCTTGGTCAGCATGAAAGACTGCTTCAGATATAAGACAGCTGAGAAAGGAGAGAAGAGATCCATGGGCCTACCGCTCAGCATAATTACATTTGAAAAACATAGTCATCCTAATGTGTTCAAGAGATCAGTTCATTGGTGAGTGATTGCAGAGGAGAATCTAAATCATCGTCATAGTTCAGTAGTACCCAAAGACACAAAAATGTGGTCATGTGCTGGTGACCATACGTTTTGCTACTTAAAAGTCCTCGCTTTAAGTCAAGTCAAATCGTATAGGAAGGACAAGGATGGAGAACTCTGTGCTTGAATGTTATTAATCAATTATTTCTTGTATACATCGTCCAGGCAGTTGGTGTGCTAGAAGAATAAGGAAAGTGAAATGGTCATATTTTTTATGGATCAGTTGAAGAAATGCAATCCCTGCATAACGCATAGAATGGAAAAATACAAAAAAAAGAGAACACTGGTCAGTCAGCTGTCCCCCTAGTAGAGCAGACAGGGAGAGGATTAATACAGTAGCAGATACACATGGTTCGTAGGGCTGAGAAGTCCCCTTCCTAATAGGAAGTCTAGGCATGATATACTCAAAAAGAAAGAGTTAATGGGGGTTTCAGGTCCTTCGTAACATGCCTACCCCTGCATGCACAGCAGCAGTTCTTGTTCAGTGTAAGACATCTGCATTTTCTGTACCGTGCAATTTCAGTCTCTGCAGAGATCTTGGTCTCAAAGGGAAAGATAATTAAAATGCATAATGACATAAAAGCTTTGCTGCGTGAAGGAAACAAAGAGTGCTAGTATCAAAGGGTGATTTGCTGCAATCTGACAGCAGGGTTCAACTATGCAAATTGCTATGCTAATAGTGTGCATTTGCTGATATATTTGAGTTCATGGTAGCCTCACACCTGGCTATACATGGCTCCGTATGTCAGTTGCTTAAAAGCTCCTGAATACAACTTGACTGTGAAATGGTCAAGGAACCATGACAAATTTAAGATTGAAAGTAACAGGAACAAACTTATTCCTGTAGATGCTCTGGCCTCCCAAAAGATGGGGTATTACTGTCACCTTGCACAGAACAAGAAGCTGTCCTGACAAATTTACATGAAAAGAGGTTAATTGAATTCAGAAGTACATTTTATTTGGTCATGACCTGCTGGAGATCATAAACAAATGCACTTTTGATTGTACCACAGACCACTGGGAATTATGGCTTTAGCAGTCTTGTAAAGCAAAGTATAGGCAGTGTCTTGAATAAATAAAAGGCAACAAATAAAATAATCTGTGTAATTGTTCTTAACTGATTGCAAATGATGTGCCTGGAGTGAGCTACAAAAGTGGTCTCTAAGGGACGAGAAAATACAAAAGAAGAATTTTCTCAGATTTGCAGAGTACGGCGTGACCTTGTGCCCTTCTAGCATGAGAGTGTATGTTGGATGGAGAGTTCCTGGTCTGGGTTTATGGTCACAGGAGAGTAAGAAACCACCTGACAGTCCTAAAATACCCTGGAGCATGTCTGTGAATGAAGGACTGGAGAACATATGTAGTAAAGTGAGGATTAATACTTCGTGTATGTGTGTGCACGTGCTCGCACACACACAGTTTTTGTTATGTATATGTTTCTCTTTTTACTGTATAACAGTAAATTGTGTGGCTTTGTGGCCATGCGTGTATACATAAAGACTTGACATGCAACTTTGTATTTTGCGTTTTCTAGCTTTTTTAATTGTGTAATTCTAATATAATATTTACAGAGTGTGATGCTGTTAGTGTATAGAGCTGCTTTAAGCTAAACATGGGGGAAATACTATGTTCACAAGTTTGTTAGAGATTGATATCAAAAATTATTTAGTAATAAATGCTAAATAGTAAGTAATATCATTTGCAAAGTCACAGGCTGCCAAAAGTTGTATTTCATTTTGTCCTCTACTGTTGTTCATTCATGTAGTCATAGAATCACAGAACAGTTGGGGTTGGCAGGGACATCTGGAGACCACCTAGTCTAGCCTCCTGCCCAAATAGGGTCAGCTGGAGCAGACTGCCTTGAACTGTGTCCAGTTGTGTTTTGAATATCTCCAAGGATGGTGACTCCAGAACCTCCATGGACAACCTGTTCCAGTGTTTGACCATCTTCACAGTGCAGAAGTGTTTTCTCATGTTCAGGTGGAATTTTCCTCTTTAGGTTTGTGCTCATTGCATCACGTCCTGTCATTGGGGACCACTGAGAAGAGTCTGGCCAAGGCTTATTTACGCCCTCCCATCAGATACTTATAAACATTGATAAGAATCCCCCTCCTCCCCATGGGATGGCTCCGTGCTAAACAATATTGTTACTTTCTAAGTAGAGTTCTTACATATTTTTTCTCTCTCAAAACTAATTGGTTTTCTCCTTCAGTTACTGCGTGATTGACCAAATTACTTTTTTGATTTTTACTGTATTTTGATGGTCCAGATGAGAGGGAAAAAAACTTGCAATCATGATACAATGCATTGACATTTATTTAAAATGCTTAGTTTTAATTGAAATTTTTTAATATGAGTTTGTTAGGTTTACTTTTCATAATAAATAGAAAGCTATTGAGTTTCAGAATGTATTTATTTTGGTAGTTGGACTTTTATAATTAAGTCTATCAAAAAGCCCCAGTGATACCCATAATTTTGACATATTCATAAATTTTTGGCAAATTATTTTTAGCATGTAATTTTAGGTGATTCATCTCTGGCATAAAGTAATTATCATCTGAAGTCTAAACAAAGTTATTTCAATATCTATGACATTTTCAACACTGAAGCAAAATCAGTTTGAGTTGTCTGATACTAGTTTAATGACCAGACATGTGACAAAATAGCTTTTAAAATATATGATTAAAAAGCTCCTTATTAAGGTTGAATCACTAAATGGAAAACTCTGTTTGCCAAAAGTTCAAACTGACTGATCATTAGTATCATGAATTTATTTAAATCTGTATATTCAAGATTAGACCTTTTTTTAAAAAAAGTGCTAAGTATTTCCCACTGATTTCAGTGAGAATGAAGATGCTTGGTTAGATGGAGAACGAGGTGGCAAGTAGCTGTATTGTGCAAGAGAGGAAGGCAATTTTGAGGGGGTTCTGTTCTGTTCACACTTCTCATACAGGACTCCTTAATCAAACATGATGTGAGTGATGGGTCATTTTCAAAGATGTTATTTTTATGAGCAGTTGGTATGGTTTCTGTTTATAGCCTCATTGCAATCCTGGCAGACTAATGGCTTTTCATGTGCGTTTATCCTCTAGCTGGTACCGGGAGGAACTCTGTGTTTCGCTCCTTTTTTTTTTGTTGTTGTTTTTGTTTTTGTTTTCATGAGAACATGCTGCAAAACCATTTTATACAAGCCATTTTGCTTCCTCGCATTGGTTTCATGACTGCTAAGTCAAAACTTCTACCCTTGTGGCCTCTGAGGATGCAATCAACACCATTAATGATGAGGTTGCCAAATCACACATGGATGTGAGTAGACAGGACATGGAGAAGTGGCTTAGCAGAAGGGAATATTGTAACTCTGGGCCATCTAGATTGATGGAAACTTTATTCCCAGCTTTCTGGGAGAGGCACGTACACGTCCTTCATTATTAAACAAAACTCTAGTATAGGAACTTTGGGGTTTGAAACTTATGTTTTCACTTGCTGTTCTACAAAAAACATTGTAAAATGAAGTGGGGGTAGCAAGACCGATAGCATCTTCATATTGTCCTATTTTTTTGGAGAACCATGTTTTCCAGTGGAGTCATTGATCCTTTAACTGATATTGCAACACAAAATATATGGGAAGCCCGCATGCTCTTTCCTTTTACTCTGACATGGATTTTAGGAAATTTAAATAAGAATTTGAACATTTTTTTGCAGGAAACAAAATTAGTGTTTAGAAATTTTATTTTTAGGCTTTGGGGGTTTAAATTTTTTTTAACAGTCTTTTGATCTTTGCTTCCTTGAGAAATCCCGTACTATTTCTTTTGTGCTTATCACAATATAAAATTGCAGTGATAAACAGTGCAAAACAGATTGAAACAAAAGCTGATAACTATCATCCACTACACAGAGTTCGCCACCTTCTAAAAACTGTTTTAAACATATGCATTTTGCCCTCTGCCCACATGGCCATTAAACTTTAGAAATTTATTCTTCACTATGGAGAACTGAAGGCCTGGAGCTGTTGGGTCGTACCTAGGTAAGGGAGTGGAGACCCTGAACCATGTGCTCCCATCTTCTCTCAGGTCTTGAAGCACCCTGTTATGCATTTTCTTTCTATTATATTCTTTCAGATATAAGGAATGGCTGGGGACTGCGGGGGACAGATGCTCCAGTATGAGGGAGCGGAGGCTCTGTATATGGTGTATCCACCATTCTCTGGATCCCACAAGCTACCTATGCTGTATGTACAGTGCTTTTATGTGGTGTCTCTAATTCTTATATAGTCCTATAGTTATTACCTGGCTTCATCCTTATCAGAATATTTTGTTCATAATATTTAACTTTATGAGGACCTAGGAATATTTGCTAAGGGCTTTCTGCAGTGTCCACTGAAACCAGTGTAGTATTTTTACCTTTTTTTTAAACCCAGTTCTGACTGATCTTTTAGTTTGTCATTTTCAAAGGTCAGTGCAGTATCTCGATGAGTTGCATTGTAGTGATAGTGAAAGTTAGCTTAGTAACATGATAAAAATGCAAATATTTTCAAGGAATTAAAATCTTGTTATAAAATACACTTATTGCCAGTTGCTGTTATGGAGGCAAATTTCTTCTTAAATTTCAAAAAATTAATTAAAAATATAATTTAACATTAGAGTGCCAGATATCTTTTTCTAGCAAAGAAGCTAAAATAAAAATTGATAGTGCCAGAAGTAATTAGTTGTAACTTTGAGCAGTGTAATGGGCAAGTGGAAAATACAGTTTAAACTGAAAAAGTAAATACTCCAACTCCTGAGAGCTGAAATAGTTTAACTGTATCAGTTATCGGTTCCACTCATACCATCGTCTTGAAGCAAATAAACACTTCTGCATTTTCATGAACATATATCCCATCTGTTTGGGCACTGTAAATATATTCCATTGGTGGTTCAGAGTACTTCAGTGTTTTAAAATTCTGCCTTTCTGAGCAGAAGAAAGGAGCTAATTTGCATAATTCCATACCAGATCGAGAAAATGAAAATTAAATAGAAAAGTAAGAAAGGAAATAAAATGGAAGAGAAAAAGAAGAGCAGAGGGAGGCTATCACTGAATTCCTTGGCAATTAAAATAATTTAGATTAAACTTTTGATCTTAATAAAATTTACTGAGAGACATCTTCAGGCATACAATGTCAGAGGGAAAACTGTCACTCAGGCTTGATTTTTCATCACAGTCTTTTTGCCTATTAGAAGATGGCGTGTTTGTGTGTGTGTGTGTGTGTGTGTGTGTGTGTGTGTGTTTTATTCTGCTGAAATGCTTCTTTTTGTTGGCCAACACAATTGTCTGAAGCCACTGAATGGATTTGTGTAATCTAGAAGTTCCCAAAATTTCCCATTGGCAGTTTACTGAATTTTAGTTTAACTTCCATCTTGTGTCTTAGTACAGTGTCTAAGATTTTCAGTGGTGACAGTAGAAGGGTGAACAGTTTATTCTGAACAGTTCTTGAAAAGGAACAGGAAAATATGACCAGGTCTTTTTCTTACTGAGTATAAGAGTTGGTTTTTGTGTCTCTTTATTTTAGGTAGTTTGTTTCCATCAATAAATAATAGTGTCTGTCTTTGGGTGATACTTTGCATGGACATTCACTCTGTTGGTGTACCAATAGTCCTGCTCACTAAAGATTGGGTGATTATTTTTCCCTTGGCAGTACCTGTGGGTGTAGATGCCCAACCCTTGCTCACTCTCAGAGTGGGGGACCAGGAGCTGTAATGTGCTCAAGGCCATGTGCATTCCTCCAACCACTCTGCTGAGATGAAGCACTTGGCCTACACAGATTTTCTTCTGCATAGTGTATTATTCTATTACTCCATATTCTCTTGTTTAATACAATAATTTCTTTGTAACTTGACCCCATTGCTGTGAGACTTGAGCGACTTAAATTCCGTCTTTGATCCATATGTGAGGTATTTTTATTGCTTAGAAAGTGATGCATTCCTGGTAAGTGCTTTATTTGCTATTCTTCTAAATTTACAAAGTGAAGGAATTGGATGCCTCTGTTGCCTGAAAATGGAGCTGAGAAAGTCACAAGGCCTCATCTGATTCAGGAGTCTGAGGTTGAAGTGAGCCTCTTGGCCATTGCTAGGCCACCAGCACCAGTCCTGACACCCCTGGGGGCCTCTGGTCCCAGACTGACTGGGACTCCCCTCCTACAATGACTCCTTCAAGGAAATGCCTTTCTTAGTCCTTCCAGCCTGAGACCTGTGGGGCTAGTGTAGTTGCCTCAGAGGGTCGTGACATGAATGAAAGCCTGTATGTTGTCACTGACTAGCACTGGCTGCCAAATAAAGCCGACACAAGCATCTATCTGCTTTCCCCCATTCAGCAACTGTGTGATATACAGCTCTGTCAGATCTCCTGGCATCAACTGGTGATACAGAAACACAGAATGGTTGAGGTTAGAAAGGACCTCTGGAGATCATCTAGTCCAACCCCCCTGCTCAGGCAGGGTCACCTGGAGCACATTGGTCAGGATTGCATCCAGGCAGGTTTTGAATGTCTCTGGAGAAGGAGACAGAGCAGAAGGTTAATTAAGATTTCTGTAATTAAAACATATGAAGACTTAGTGGATATTTTGCATCAGTTTTCTGCACTTCTGATGTATCTCCTCATTAATAAGGCCATTCTGAAACCAGCAGACTTTGGAAAAATGTTATTTTTCCAATTCTCATGCCTGGAGAATTGATGCAGAAACATCAGATTCTTAACAGTATGGCTGTCCTATGCACTCATGCAGTTCACGTATTTCTGGTGTTGTTACATGCCTGGACAGTCTGAAAACATGCGTTTATTTCTTTTCATCATTGTAATTCTGGCTTGCATTTTAACAGACATTGTTTACTCCAAAAGATGGCAATTTTTGGACAATTTGTGTTTCTCTGACTTTCTCTGACTAACAAGGATGGGATTTCTTCATACTCCTTAATGAAGCCCAAATTGCTTCCAGAATATCCCTTTAAGACATTTTAGGTTTGTAAGTTTGGCCTCTTGGTTCATGGCATCTGCTGTTTTCACAAGGATATTGTACCTTCAAAGTTCTGGCTTGTCTAGAAATTTGCTAACATTTGTCAAGAATCTTCCATTTAATGGTTCCTCCTTTTTTTTTTTTTTTTTTTTTTTTTTTTTTTAATAAGCGAGATAATGTCATGTTTTCCTTTAAAAATTTGTGGGCCGCAGCTGGACATGTTGGACATGTTTCCTGTTTGTTTTGTTCTGCACTTTTGTCAAGATGAGGAGCTTTAGATGAGGCCTCAGGATGATTAAACTTAATACAATATCTGTACGATAGGCATTGTGAATGAACTACGCAGAAGTAGAGGCTTTTTCACCATGAAACAGCAATGAACTTTGGTCCTTCTAATCTGTAGGGACATAGATACAGAAACCCTGATAATATGCTTGGGTCTACAAGCCATATCCTTCTTTGCCTTCTAGACATCTGGCATGTCTGCATTTCCTGCAGTTTTCATGAGGCTGCTGAAGGTAGATGCTGTTCATGTTCAGCAGATGGAAATATTTTTTTTCCACATTTCAATGATCATTCTTCTGTATATCCCTTTATTAACCAGACTTTTCAGTTTCTTTATAGTATCCATTCTGTTTGTGCATTGAGGGTCTCAAGAGAAATGCTTGAAAGTCAAACCTTGTGTGATCACAGATTAGAAAGTTCACTGGGCCAACTGTGGACCCCTGAGTAATAGATTCTGATTTATACTAACCATCAATCAGCACTTTACCTTCTGTTCAACCTCATTCTGTCCTATGACAAATAATCTATTAACTTTTTGCGATGTTTCATACTAAATTTTGCTTCTAGTTTGGCTCCACTGTAGTCTTCTGTGATACATCTAGTCAGCAAGCAGGTCACTATTGTTGAGATTGTGCAAAGGTTTTCTTGTGACAGGACCAGGCCAACATCTGCAAGGGACTGTCTCTCCAATTTCCCCCACTCCCATCTTTAAGAACAGAGATATCGAACATGTTATTCATGCAGTGGTGACAGAAAAGCCTTGAGACCTCCTATGGCACTTGCTGAAGGGCTTCCATAGTTGCTGGTTTTGATAAACATTCAGATACCCTTTGCCAGGTAATTAATGGCATCAGGGGAACAACTCAGAATTATAGATAATATGAATGCACTTATGGACTCAAAATAAAAAAAATATAAAAAATACCACTGTCTACTTGGACTGAAAACTTCCCAGGATGGAAAAAAGTTGTACAACCTCCCTGGGCAACCAGTTGTACCGCCTGACTGGCCTTGTGATGAAGAAGTTTTTCCTTTTATCCAGTCTGAACCTCTTGTTCCCATTAAGCTGATGCGCCTACCACTGTGCGCCGCTGTGCAGAGCCTGGCTTCATCTCCTGCCCATAGGTATAGGCAGGCTGCTATTCGGTCCCCCCGAAGCCGTGTCTTCTCCAGGCTGAACAAGCCCAGCTCCCTCCACCTTTCACAGGGCAAGTGCTCCAGCCATCTTGGTGGCCCTCTGCTGAACTCACTGCAGTTTATCAATGTCTTTCTTGTATTGGAGGGCCCGAAACTGGACCAAGCATTTTAGATGTGGTCTGACACGTGGAGTAGAGGGTGATAATGTGTTTCCTTGCCCTACTGGCTCTGTTACTGTTTACACAGCCCAGGAGGCTGTTGGCAGGCTTTGCTGCCAGGGCACGCTGCTGGCTCATGTTCAGCTCGCTGTCCACCAGGACCCGAAGGGCCTTCTCAGCAGAGCTGCTCCCCATGCAGGCAGATTTCTGTACTGGGGGGAGTGGTCCATACTGGTGCCAAGGGGAGGATGAGGATGAGGGATGCTTGGGTAGGGGTGCACCTTCTGGGGGAATTCTAAGATGAAAAATGTTCACCAGTCTTGAATGATCTGTACACTGACACGTATGTACTGTGCATCTCTGACAGCTGCCATTAATGGTAAGTAATTTTTCTTTCTTTTTAAAGTATGGCACTCTGAAAGGCCCCTGAAAATGTAGAAGAAACACATTGATTTATAAGTGGTTACACTAAATGTAGTAGGTTCAAGCTCACTTGTCACAGTATTCCAATCTTGGCTTTTTTTGTTTTTAACACTTCCAGGTTTTAATTTTTATTGGGTTTTTATTGTTTTCTACTTCTTTAGAATTAAAATAGTTTTAGTTTAGTACACAAGCAGTGAGTACATCAGTCAGGAAATACAGTCTCTTTCATTGAGCTGGAATATTTTTGTTACTTCCCAGCCACTATCTTGCTATCTTGGTAACTTTTACACTGAATGATTATTTAATCATGAAACCTGAAATTTCTAGAAGTGTCAGGGGAACTGTATACATATTAAATCAAGAAGTTCTTTAGCACTTCCGCTTAAACACAGGACGTTTATAAGAGAATAAAGTTCCCTTGGGGTCCCTTCCACTTTCCTCTGTGGCCTTGATTATTCCCTCCAAGTTTTATCTGTAAAAGAACATTCCATTACAAACGAGTATTTTCGTTGAAGAAGCTAGATGTAATTCTCTCTTCCTCTAAGGTTTAATTTATTTGAAATTTATTCTTTGATATTTCACAGAGTTGTGCTGAAGAGCATCTGTAAGTACTTCCTTTCTCAGGAGAAAAAGACTAAACCATAAGCCTGAATTCTAATGCTATACAAAAAGAAAGAGATATTAGCCCTTTGGTTAACTTGTACTGTAGTTCTAAAAGAGCTTTCCTGAAAATTAATCATCTAAGATATCTCTTGGGATACTGGTTTCAGTCATTAATTGTCAGGAAATGCTAGTTGTCTGGCTAAAGCTATGAATCTTTTTTTTTCTTCAAGATTTGAAAGAATTATGGCATATATTATTATCTCAGCTCTTGTACTACTAAGTGTGCAACAAGTACAAATAGAAATAAAAATCTTTCCTCCTCTCTATTCAGTAAGAAGAATAATCAATGAAAATTGTATGTTTGCATATAAAAGTGATCAAGAGGAAAAGGAGTCAGAAGCATGTTTTTTTTTTATGTTGAGTGTTGAAAATGGCAAGTCCACTTTTTTTCTGCTCTCTATATGTCTGAGTTTTCTGGTATAGATTCATTTTCTGAGGAGGTTCTTGCTTCCATATTCATGAGCTTTCTCCTGTCGTCTGATAGTTTCATTTTCTGTTGGAACAATATAAGGTCATGGTTGTGCAGATGGATGTAAGTGCCAGTCCAGTGGAGATCCAGAGTATCAGAACAAGAGACTGTCAGTTGAGGTTTGTGTAAAATGAGGAACTACAGAAAGGTGGAGAACACTGGTACAGAGACGGAAGCAGAGCAGCAAAGTATTGTGGCAATTTATTTATTTATTTTTGATTTTTTTCCCAGATGAGTTACTGTCACTAAATTCCTAGAGATTAGTTGCAGAAGTCTGAAGGTCATACATGCATGGGTCACTTTGGACCTTTCTGCATTAAATGGAAAGAATACAATCTTTCTTGGCCAGTTGCAGACAGATGAGCATGCTTTTGTTATCACAACTTTTAGGATATGGAGTAGACTGGGAAAGTCTAAAACAACTGCCTTGACAGTCCGAGGCTGTTTGTTCTCATGGTGCCAGATATTCTTCAGTGATCTTCTCCTGCACATATTATCTCAAATTTTCCTCAGTTTGTCTTTAGCCAGCTTCTCTTCAAGTGCAGTGTGATTTTAAGGAGGTATTGAGAAAATGGAGATAAATGGTGGTGACTAGCAGAAAAGAGTAATACAACATGGAGTGCTCTCTGAGTATTGATGGCACTTCTTCCAGCTTCTTTTCATCATCTTATAATGTTTGGAAATATAAGAGAGAGAAAAGCTTGACTGCTGTGGATACCTGCAACATCCAGAGATGGAAGAAAAGATAAAGTTGTTCTACTATGTGCAGAAAAAAATCTAGATTCACGTCAATGTATTTGGTAACCTATTTAGCTTGTTGAAGTACAGCAGTATTTAGTGAATAATAGTATTTGTGGGAGGAGAGGGAGAAAGACATTTAAGAAGTTGGAAGTATAGATATATTTGTGTTACATATTTTTTTCAGTCATTGAAGTACACTGTCTATATTTACCTTTGCCTAAGGACTTTCTGAGAAATACTAGTTCCAGGTGCTGAAACTCATTAGCTGTATAGTTTCTTCTTCTTTTAAAAGATTAACTAGTTCTGTGAGACCTTGATGTCTTCTTTCATGTTCCAAGTGATAAGTAGTTGCACAGATATGGACATTATTGTCTGTTATTAGAAAGTCTAAGTGTTGCAATCAGTGTTTTCATAATGAGAACAGCCTCAGTTATTGGAAGAAGAACATTTCTAGTCCATCTTTTGGCTTGTTATTTGTGGCTGAGCCATTACAGATGCAGGTGAGAGTGTAATGTTTGCTATATTGTGTGTTCACTTTCTTTAGTATGCCGTGCCAGTATTATTTCATAGAGATGGTTTATTTTTTAAATATGACCAAGTAAAATAGCATATATTAGTTCATAGTTGCAATTTCTCTTCTAAAGATCTTTTGGTTAGTAGAAGGTCTTAAATGGATTTTATGAAATTGTTGAGAAACCAGATGTTCAAAATCAGCTGCTCTGAAACTAGGCAGAAATATTTTTTTCATAATGTATTTTTTCCACTTGCCTGAACTGCTTGATTAACTGAAACCTGTTTATAAAATTTCATTTATCAGGCCTCTGATGTAGAGGACTGTGTGAGCATGACATGTTTGAGCAAGATTTTCAACCAAAACCAACATATCTAAAACCAGCATGCTAAAATTCTAATGAAGCTGCTTATCTTTGTTAAATGAAAGAAAATTATTTCACCCTCTGCTCTGCTCTCCCTTTTATTTTCCCTCTAATCTGAAGATTTTTTTTTTTTTTTTTTTTTTTTTGCTAATATGTTGCATTCCCCTGTTCCTACAGCTCCATTTGAAGAATTCACTGGGGAGCGTTTGTGATCACTTTACTCTTTCCATGTTGCTAAGTTATGATTGTTGTTCTAGGGATTGTTTATTCATTTTGCATTTAAAAATGCTTGGGTAAAATATGTATATATATCATTGGAAGCTGGGGCTACGCACTGGATTTCCCCTTCTAAGGGGAGATATCATCTCTCCAGATTACTGAGATAGGCTCCTTACCACTGCATTTTGTTCAGAGTCTGGCCCCAGGAGGAATGAAGACAATCTAGTCACAGATTATTTTGTAGTGTAGTACCTAGGGCACTTTTCTGGAAAGCGTGGGTTCCCTTGTACCTGTATCCGTAAAAGGCCAAGTAGGCGAATTTGCTATAGCAACCATTCTTTCAAAGGTGTGACTCCTCCTCTTTAGATTCCTGTCCTCAGCTTGCGATTCTGAATCTCCTGTGGATGCAGGGTTTCCTGTGAAGGCTATTCAGCTGCAACTTTGCATTCAGATGCCCAGGACAATTCTGCCCCATACGTGGGAACACAATTTTTGTAACACGCTCTGAGGAACTTGGAATCACTCTTCAGAGATGGGGAGTCTGCTTAAGTGTTTCAGTACTTACCTTCTGCTCTTCAGACAGTTGGTTTGAACATAAACCAGAAGAATCAGTCTTCTTAAAGGAAAGCATTTATTTAGCTGTTCTAGCAAAGCCACAAAGAGTTTCAACTCCATCTCCTATGGACCCGCTTTATAGTATGTAAAGTTCTACCATCCTGTAACTGTGACTTGTGTAGACCTGTCTTTAATTAGGCATCCTTCCAAAGGTTGTAAGAATCTTCTAGATTTAGTATTATCTGCACCTTCCTTATATTGCTGAATGTTCAACTTGGTATTGGCAATTTTTTGTTCCCTTGTCTTGATCAAATCAGTTCAGTCTGGCCATTGAGGCAAGGCTGTCAGAGCTAATGGTTTTGGCATTATCCCTAACATGTCGTAGATGGAATAGATGGATGAAACTCTTCTTTTACCAGCTCCTGTCTATCTGACAAATCCTATATGAAAAATGTTTGACTACAGATAGTAATGCAGAAAACCAAGACATGATATTAATAAGCTATTTTTCACGAAAATAACCTGCACCAAAGAACTTCAGCTCCTTCTTTACCTATTCTTACTTCCTTGACTCTTTCTTGTTGACAGCTTCCTCAGCTCTTTCCTGTTGACAACAGCTGCCAAGGACTCATCTCCTTTTTCTCTCTCCATCTGTACCTCCTGCATATTCTTTGCATAAGTCTTTGGCTCAAAGGTCCTCCTCTCTTATGTGCCCTTGTTCTCCATTTTCTCTCTTTTCTTGTATCCTTTTATGTCTTTATATCTCCTGTCATCAGTGGTTTTTTTCCTGCATCCCTCTTAACCATTTTTCCTTTAGCTATGAAGTTGGCTCTTGTGTTAGTGTTTAAAATAATAGTATATAAAAGATATGCAAATGCATGGTTTCATAAAATAGCCAACTTATTTTGCATTCATTAATCTTGTAACCTTTTGCAGATAGGTAACACTAGTCCTCTCCTTCTTGCTTGCCACCCCAATCCAGGTAAATTGGGGGTGCTTACCTGTTCTACCTCTTGACCTATCTGCAGACTTAAGTTCTGCTGTTCATTTTTTTCCACTTGAATTCTGTGATTCTTACGCTTTTTTGGTTCACGTCCTACTTTTCTGGGTATTCCTTTATTCAGCATTAGTAGGTGCTTCCCTCTTTTACTCTCTTCCACATGTTATAATGCCTTGGAATTCTGTCTTCACCTCATCTCCTTCTGTATGTTCTTTGTTACTTTATTTACTTCTACAATTTTAGCATTTTTTGACAAATTCCCAATCATGCTTTATTCTCAACTCTAACTACCCTGTCATATGTCTTGCTGCTCCTGACATCTCATCTCTATTGTCTTTTCAAAACTTAATATCTCCAAAATTTAAATATTTTCTTTCTTGGCATTTATCCACTTGTTTCTCTTTTGCTATTTTTAATTCTTTCCTGTTAAAAATTTCATGTTTTACTTTGCTATGTTTGTAAATTCAGTGCTGTCCTTCTCGATGCATTCTTCATATTTAATCCATCATTTAAAAACTATTTTTGGTAATAGTTTATCCTCGAATAGGCGTATTAGGTTTAAAAACCGATGGTGATGCATGCATTTCAGATATTTCATAACCTTGATGGTAAGACATGAATGGGGAAAGCAAAGGAGAGATTAAGAGAGATTAATAGGTAATAAGCTCTTTTGAATGTCTATATGTTTCCTCTTTGAAGTAATCAGTATGTATAATTTTGCCATCAGGTTTGAAAATTTTGGCTATGGTAGTTTTTCAAGAAAACAGTTAGTGTGCTATTAACTCATCTTAATACATCTTTAGATGTATTAGAAATTACCTAAATAGTTACTTGTTGGAATTTATGTAGTTCAGTAAAAATGAACATTTTTATTTTATTTTTTATTTTATTTTTATTTCTATTTTATGTTTTTGATCTGTCATATCAAACCTGACTTAATGTGTAGTAGAAGTTACAAACACTGTTGGGCTGACCAGAGAATTTATTTTGGGTAAAACAGGCTGCTATTGTCCTTTACTGCATTATATATAGCTGATTAAACTATATTATCATGCTACTAATTTAAAAACCTGACTGTGTGACGTTCTCGGTATATAGGCTGTTGGGATAAACAGTTGTAGCTCAATTTTTAAAATGTTTGTAACAAATCAAATTTCAAAGCTGTTTGCTATTTGAGATGTATTTCAAGTTCTGCAAAAAAAAAAAGTAAAATAGTATTAAATCTGCAGAAAGCTTAGGCTGCATTGTTTAGAATATGTTTTCTTAAGAGTTGCAAGTTATGTTTGCTCACTTTCTACGCAAAGGGTGAGTTTTCTAGCGGAAAAATAATGTGTGCTTCTTGAGTTCCTCTGATGCTGACTTTTCAGTAAGCAAAAACGCTGTAGATGATACCTGTAAAGTACTAAATAATATGGGAGAAAGAGCCGGGTGCAGTTCTGGTTTGATCCTGTGGCATATAGAGGAGATGTATGCAAAGAGCTCTGTGTCTGCTCAGAACTTGTCAAGTACTTATACATACTGCCGCTGTGCCCCGAATAACCCGATGTAGTGTGGTGAGCTGCATGGACTGTTGTAGAAGGGGAACAGAAGGTTGCACCAGTCAACATAAGAGTCTGTAGGCTGCTATTAACTTTTGGGGGGAAAGCTGGTGTAGTAAATAGTATAGTATATAGTATATACTGGCAAACTCTTCTGGTGAAAACCTTATAATTATTTGATTGTTTAATGACTACCTGCAGAGTTCTGGACACTGTAATGTGTGTTTGTGCTGTTTTTAGCTAGCCAGACAGACCAAGTCAAGCACTTCCTGAGAAGCTGGGCAAAACTGTCTCTTTACCGCAAGCCAGAAGCCTGTTTTCTAGCTCCCTCTTGACAAATTAAATGATTATGGAGAAAATTGAAATAAAAAGAGGGCTAAGGACTGTAAAAGTCCTTAGGGAGATTTTGCTAAAGCCCCTTTCTTGATCATTTAACAGTGGGGAGGTCTTTTCAGCTACTTGTTGTGAAGTTGAAACGTACTGTTTCTGTGGAGTAGTCTATGTAGTGATTCAAAACCATATGATTTCAGGGAAGAGTGTGCGTCTTTCACTCAGCGATGAGTGTGCGATCTGTGACGCAGAGTGCTTTGCCTGTGAAGGTGCTGCACTCTAGCGCATCGTGGTTTCCCCTGTTGTATTCCAAGTGCTTAACGTACTTTCCTGGAAAAATGTAGCTAGAATGGATATGTAGCCTGCGTTGGAATGAACTTGCTGTGAAAAGGCACCCACACATGAACAACTTGACTGCAATAAAGTTAGCTAAAAGTGATGTAACGAGTATTCTCAGTGTCCTTGAACCGGTCATCATTTTTCTTTGAAGAGGCTTTCATGATGTTCATGACGACCTTGATGAAATCCCTGCTTTAGTGGGAGGATTGATGAAACATGAGTAAAGCTCATGTAGACTTCTGCAGACTTACTGAACGGAGAATTCTCGGGAGCATCCATGACTCATGATTGGCATGGACCTCTTTCAAGATGCTACATCTTGTAAGAGGCACTTCATGTGATTTAGAAATGCTGGAGGAAATATCTTTAAGTTTGGCTAATTTGAAATAACATTAGTAGCAGGACAGAAGAAAATACCACAGAAAAGCTGATGGCACGAGCAGTTCTTAACTTCAGTTTCTTGCAGAAGACATTACCATCAAGAGGCATAGCTGAGCCTAAATCTGCTATTTGACATATATTCACATCTATCATGAAGTCTTTGGAGAATTTCAGTGTAGTCAATGAAAGGATAAGCGCGTAATAGTCCTCCATGAGCAGTCCATCTTGAAACAGACTTTCTTATTAGTGTTCAGTGAGAGCTCACTTAATAAGCTGAAGACCATCTTCCTGATAATTAAGTGGACACAAGCTCTCTGGATTTTATCCAACTTTAGATTTTGAAGCTGGTGTCCTTAGTCAATTGTTTTAGGTACTGGACTGCTCAAAGATGAAGTTTTCCCAGGAATCTTGTAGATTGGAGGAGTGAATTTTATTTATCTATTTTATTTACAAATTTGGGGTTGTAGTATGTGAAGGAAATCTCAAGCATATTTATGCCTCTGTGACTGCCAGAGCTTTTTTTCTGATTGTGCATTCTTTTGCTCCAAGCTGGACAGCATCTGTAATGTAAATTCCCTACATCTAGTATACTAATGATACAGAATTGCGCAGTGTCAGGCATTCTGGGTATAAATTCGCCTGACAATGTTCAGATAAAGTTTCAGTTTAGTGACCCTGTCAGGGCTAGACATTCTGCAGACGTCGCTCTTTCACAGTATCATGGGGGTTTGATAGCCTCAGTGATCATGCTTTATTCCAAATTAGCTTACATTTACAGTAAGCTTAACTGCCTGAAATAGTTTGTGTTTTGCACAAGCGATGAATTGTAGCAACAGACCCGCTGTTGTTGCCTTAACTAAATGCTGCATGAACCTTATAAATCTTATCTTACCTCATCGTGCAATCAGAGGAGAAAGTGGATCTCCTTCCTCTGGGTTGTTCCTAAGTCTTTATGTTTACTTACAGATCTTCAGTCTTGTCTTCTATTTCGTCCAGTCAAAAGCAGCTCTAGAAATAATTTGAGACAGTCACAAGCATCAGAGACCATAAGCAATAATATCTCATTGCTACTCTCAAACAGAATTGGTTTTGTTCCAATAAAAATTGTCCGTGAAATTCTGGATTTTGGCTTGCAGAGTTCCCCTCCATTAGAGATATTGAAAAAATGGATTTCTACAGGAAATCCTTTTGGGAACTGTGATGGAGATTGAAACAGTGTTTGCAATCCAGTTTGGAGCTGTCATCTGTCATACAAGGAGTCTCAGTGCACCATGTTTTTATTCTGCTTTTAGTGGATGAAGAAAAATACTTACTGACAAGCTGGAAAAAAAATTCCACTCTGTATGCTGTTAAATCACCTTAGGAATTAACATACGGCTTTCCCAGTGAAGTGACACTCTTGCTGTCGGAGGGAACGGGCATAGCTGTCGTAGTGAGGCGTGTTTGCGGGGAAGTGTGGCACACTGCCGTAGCTGCAATGGGTAGAGATGCTCTGCGTCTCTCTCTCGTTTTGTTTTCACTCTCTAGCCTGATAGTGGTGCTGGCAAAACTGTATAGTATTGATTTACACCAAATGGGATGAGGAAATGTTTTCATAACTGTCTTGTTTTCTTGTAAATTTTTTTGTAACATGCTTTATGACCTTATTCCTTTGTACACAAATTGCCTGAAGAAAATTATTATTGAGAAAAGGGAGCTAAGGGACCCTCTAATACCAGTTGCAGTTACTCCCTATATCCTAAATTGCCCTCTGCCTGGAAATCTTCAGTTTCCATTTTTTCCTGAAATACGCACCAACCACTTCAGAATACAAACATGAGATAAGTTTTACTTCTTCTCTTTCCCCACTTTGTTATAGTAATGTTTCTTTTATTTAGTAACTGGGCATGGTCTGTATTATTTTTATATGGCAAACTGTCAGCATTTGTAGAATTAGTAGAGATATTAATGCTACTTAGGCATACTATGTTTTGCTATAGAATATCTACTGTTAAGATACAGTAGAAGTATATTCAGCTCCTAGTTTCATAAAACAATGTAAGAATTGTCAACTACTTATAGCACTCAAAACAGCACAAGAAGGCTTACCTGTGGCAAGAAAATTGAACAAAATGCATGTAGGGAATAGATTCATTCACTAGGAAGCACTTTATCCTTTTTCTCACCATAACTGCATGTTATAGTCCTGATGACTGTGCTGTACAATTTACCGCAATATTCTGTCAGGAATTTTGGATCTCATGGAGATTTAATGCATAAGCTGTCATCTGTATTGTAAACAGTTGATTCATGTTAAATTTAGGCAATATAAAATTTACCCGCATGTCATTTATCACAGACTAGTGTTTATACCCTTTTAAAATCTATCATTCCTAAACCAGTGGCTTTTTTTATAAAGCCTATGATGGTTTTCCCCTAATTGTACATCACATAGCACTAATTGGTCTTTATCTTATACTTATCCCATGACAGTCATTTGATAGAAGAAGCTCTGTAGTTCCTCTGCTGAGTGATGGCTCTTGCATTGTTCTAAAGAGAGTTTTTTGTGCAATTACTGCTATTTTGAATTCGTTTATTTATGGAACAAAATTTTTACAATAATAAATAAATTCAGTTCAGCTACTTTTAGCCACAGCAGTTAAGGACAAAAAGGTCATTTATGTTTGTGCTTCTATGTATTATAAATAATCTGTTTTTGACAGTGTGGCTGTGAGAAACAGATACATTCAATCCCTGCAATTTAAAAAATATTTTAATTCCTTACGGTACAAGATGTTAAAATTAATTTGCTTGTTCCTCCTGTGAATCATTATAGTAGCTTTTTTCATTGTGTATACCAGTCATATAGTTGGAACTTATCGGGGGCTAAACACATATTAACTGCTTTTCCTCTCACGTTTTCACTATAAGATATTTTAGGATTACGTATGAATTTTCATTCAATTTATTATTAATAGCTCCTTATTTGCTGGTACATCAAGGGGATAGATGGATAGAGTATACATGAAATTCTTTTTCCTATTATCTTACAGTTACTAATTATATCTTAATTTGCATTTTAGAATTCATTCATATCTAGAGTGTCTTCATTTTTTAATATAAAACATAGGTACCAGCTGAAATCCCCCCAAAATTACTTTATATAGAAAAATGGGCTAGAACTTATAAAAGCCTACCTGTTCTTTCTGGCAAAATAATCCATCTACATTTGTAGTTTTCAGTGCATGCATATCTTGATAACACACTGCCTTTTTCCCACAAATTCCTTATGTTGGTATACTTAGACTTGTTTGTGTTTCACTGTCCATTGGTGAATTACACATGAAATGGAAATTGGAAGAACTGAGTAAAAATGGTTTCATTTAGCTGAGTTTATCAACTAACAAAGAAATGTGTACAGTGACGGTATCACTATTTAATGCCAGAATTATGCATCGGATGGAGTAAGTCCCTAACCACTGAGTTAGGGCTGCTTTTTGAGCAGTGATCAAGTGCTTGAGTGCATCAAGTCTTCCATAGGGTGTGTAGTGCTAGGCACTCAAAAATGAACGTGGTACTGGGCTATAAAGTCTGTAAGGTAGACTACTAAAATAATCATTGAAGGAAAATAAATTCCATATTGAATGGCACAGAGCCACATATCAGCATTTGTATACTCTTTTAAGTTGAGATCCAAATGAAGGATGCATTAATGGTTATGCCAAAAAGATAAGCCAGTCAAAATAGGTACAAAATTGGTACCAGAAGAGTTTATCACAAATAAAAAAAAATAAATCTTTTTAAAATTTGGGAAGATGGGCACTAGTCAGAAGAAATTGCAGTTATTGAAGAAATGTCATATTGTCCATAATTGTTGACAAAGAAGAAATATTCAGTGAAGATACCTGCTGACAGTGCTTTATGAGACCAAGTGAAATAAGTTTCTAGCAGAGAAGAGTCAAGTTAGAGCATTTTTTTGTGTGGTTTGGAAGACTGTTAAATGTTCAGCCAGACTGTGACCGGTGATAACAACGCCAAAACCACTAAATGAAATTACTGCTTTGTTAGAATTTGTTCACGCAGCAGATATACAGGGGAGCGAGGAGAGGATGTTGCAGTACTTCAGTTTGGGGTTGATTATTTATACATCCGACAGGTCACTGAACTGTAATACACGGTTATTGACTCCCATGTGTGCATATATGTGCTTCAGCACAGAGGCAGATACTAGCTGAAACAAAGTAGTGATTTATGTTATGGGTTATGAAGCTTATTTTACATGTTACTGTTGTTGCTCTTTGTATTAAAATCCTCTGAAGTTTATTTCAGATGACATTGAAGTACTATAGTTACTATAAAATAGTTGTAGGAACATTCTGTTTATTTAGAGGCAAAATACTGTATTTGTTCAGCAGATTTCAAACTTCCTTTTGTGGGCATTTCTAATAATTTGGGACCAAATCCAGCTCTTATTAAACTCCGTAGGAATCTTTCTGTCAGTTCCAGAGGGAGTTATATCAGACTTGTTTTTGAAGCTGCCAAGTTTTAAAAAATTGACATAGTAGTATTTGGGTGCCTAATATGGTGAGGGCCAAGACCTCCTTTGGGACTCTATATAATATGTATAATAATATGCCTTGCAGTGAAATCACCCTAATTAGATTTGGGAACAAAGAGGTTAATGGGTCCATCTTCTATTTTAGAAGTTGTCTGCATAATAACAGAAGAAATATCAAGAATAAATAAGAGGACCTCAATCCACGAACAGCAGTATGCCTTACGTGGTATAACAAAGCTGTGGTGGAAGGAGAGGGAGGATGAAGAGGTGGTTGCTGCTGTACAGCAGGTTCAGATCCTTGTGGTGTCACCCAGACCGTAGAGGGATGCTGCTCATGGCCTATGGGTAGTGGTAGAAGGAGAAAAGTTCATGGGCTCCAGCATCACACAGACCACCAAACAAAGGAGTTTGGGTGGGTGAGGATGGTTAGTAGCAGCATGCTGGGCACGGTGGTGACAGAAGATCATAACTAGTCAGCTGTTGGAGAAGAAGCAAAGTAGAATACCAACTGCCCAACATGTCTTGGAATTCATGGGGACAAAATATTGAGAGAGTGGGAAAAGCAATCAGGGGGGAAGTTATTCTATTTGATACCACTTCTGAAAGAGAAAATGTTCCAGAACAGGGGGAGATGAGGCAGCTTCAGTGAGAATTATGGGATGGCAGAGCTCATAAAGTATAGGAAGGGAAAGAGGTAGAATAAAAAAATTAGAACAAAAAGCTTTAAGAGGGAAGATTTTCAGTACAATAAGGACTGTCGGCATAATCTGATAGGAAAAGAATCTGGAGAAAGGAAGTTAAAGGAAATCGACTGTTCCTCGAACAAACAATATGAAGGGTACAAGTGCAAATTGTGATAGCACAGAAGGACAAAAAGCACAGTAAAGTTGACTAAAACATAAGCTCCTTTTTTGTATCAAGCACAAGAAGGAACTATATGGAAAATGAAAAATCATTTGGATTATTAAGAACAAGTAGGAAGGAATAACAAAAGAATCTTTTCTGTATTTTCATTAATAATCTGGATTATGGAACCAAGAGTATGCTTGTTAAATTTGCAGTTGTCACAAATTGAAAAGAGACTGCATGTACAGGATTAGATTTCAATTTTGGCATATTGGAGAAACTGTCTGGGGAAATAAGGTAATATTTATGTAACGTTTACAGTACTACACTTAGAAATAACAATATACAGCATGGGGGACATCTA
Source organism: Rhea pennata (assembly GCF_028389875.1). Taxonomy (NCBI): domain Eukaryota; kingdom Metazoa; phylum Chordata; class Aves; order Rheiformes; family Rheidae; genus Rhea; species Rhea pennata. The sequence goes on from NC_084663.1 coordinate 15,545,218, forward strand.
GTTAAGCAATGATTTTTGAAAATGATATACAGGTCATGAAAATTACATCAGTAAGCACTATTGAGCTCTTACGAAAAAATGCAGGGATGGATGAAGACATATATAGCCCTAAGGATGTATGAAGCAGAGTAATTCATCTGTTGTACTTAGTATTCTGTTCAGCTGAAATACAGTGCCCAGTTTTGGGCGTCACACTTGAGTAAAGGTAGGGCTGACTGGAGGGAGTGCAGAGAGCAGCAATGAGAATAAGCACCTGAAACACATGGCTCTGAGGAAAGATGTCAAGAATCAGTTACTTACCCTAAAAAGTAAAAAGTTGGTAAGATAAGTTTTTAAGAACCCGAAAGACCTGAATTTATGTAGAAGAAGTGAATGATCTATTCTCTGTATCCAGGATGGATAAACCAAGAAGTAGTGAGCTTAAATTGTAACAGGAAAGAATTAGATTAGACATTAAAGAAAAAGCATTTCTTATATTAAGGTCTGGTCACTTTAAGTTACCTGGAAGGCTGTGGAGAATTGCTGGACCTCCTCTAAAATATAGAAAACATGTCCAAAATGACATAAATGTAGATGTTTTGCCAGCAGTATGGAGATGACCTATCATAGTCCCTGTCAGCACCATCTTCTGTGATTCTCTGCTGAGTGCGTTACAGCTCACCACCATGCCACACAATGCATGTTCTGTTCTTTAAATCGTGTGAAACATTATTTTACTTTCAGTTCAGATTATACTTTTTTTTTTATTTCAGTGTGTGCAGAAGCTTACAATCCTGATGAAGAAGAGGACGACACAGAATCCAGGGTATTTAATGCTTTGAGTTAAATACGTATTTTTTGAGTTCTCAGGCATTATAATTAGGAAAAAAAATAGGACTAATTATGTAAGTTATATAACTAGCATTACTATTCTTTTTTAAAATCATCCTTATTGTAATATCTTTTAATAATCTGCAAGGTTTTGTTCTTAAAGGAACATTTAAAAAATCTCTGTAGTAGTTACCATATAGAACCTAATGTAACAATTATTCTGAGTTACTGTACTTGCGATTCATGATCTACTAAGGAAACATTTTTGTGCAAGTGTAATTTGCCCAGAGAATGCCTGCTCTTAAAGTATTGGTTTAGTGTCTTTATAATCTTGCAGTAGTTTCCTTAATATTCTAGTATTCTCGTAGAGGGGGAAAAAGGTAAATGATAAAATTGCTAGGAAATTTTCAGATTTAGCATGCAATAATTTAATGAAACATATTTTGTATATTTGTGTTTAATAAATACCTTTTAGAGGCATTTAATTAATTTTTAATATGAAGTAGCATAAGTTTGACTTTTGAGGCAAGCTTAAATGTTATATTTTATCTAATTTCTGGCTTGTAAAGCTATGAAAAAGGTTATCATATATTATCAGAGCTTTGGAACCTAGCATATCCTTTTAAGCATGTGAACTGACTATCAATGAAGTTGTTAATTTATATTAGCTGATAATTTAGTAAATCTCTGGCTCACTCAGAGGCTGTGAGTTCTGTTGTTTATTCTGTGAAAATAATATTTTAGATAGAGATATCCAGAATGGTTTGCAGAAATGAACTGAATTATACAAATGTGAAGTTCTTTTTAGCTTAAATACAGCAGTATTTGCTTGTATTGTGGGGATATAGTATTATCATTGTGTATTTATTCAAACTATGAAGGTTTTGTAAAGGGAATGTTGTCAAACAAAGCCAGAATGTTATGTAAAATGCTTAGCTGTATTAACTCAGTCCTTCAACTAGTTGCTACATGATGACTGCTTTAAAGGTTTTTTATTATATCCCTCAGATTATTCACCCTAAAACAGATGATCAAAGAAACAGACTGCAAGAGGCTTGCAAGGACATTCTTCTTTTTAAGAACCTAGATCCAGTAAGCAATTCTTTATAATGAAGATTTTGCAGTGCTGATGAGAATTGAGTGTCTTGAAGTTTTTTTAGAGAAGTTTATAGTTTTTGACTTTTATTAACTCTTATGTATGCTTTCTTGACCATTTCATAGACTTGTTGCATTTTTATAATTGATATGTCATACATATATAGGCCTTTTTTTAGTACTATGAATGATAATCATGAATTGAAGTCCATTAATATGTCTGTAAAGTACTATATTTTGGTGTGTTCTTATTTTGAAATGCTATTAGCTATACATTGATGCATTGGTAAATATAAACTCATCAGTTAACTTGGAAACCGCTCATTTGTTGCTACTAGTTATTTTATATCATGTTTTTAAAAATGTGCTGAGTGCTCCATCAAAACCTAAAATCACCCCAAAAGCCTATAGCTTAAATAGAGATGTAATGGAATCAGCAAGTTATTAAATAGAAGGGAAGAGAAAGGCAATAGCAAGATGTTTGCATTATTATTTCACTTAATATAGATACTATAAAAACAGTGCAAATAATTTTCTTCTGAGCAGATAACTTTCTTCTGTTGCTTACAAAAACAGTAACAGGCTTTTAAGAAAGGTTAAATGCAGTGAACGAATGACCTGGACAGACAAAGTCATAATATTACAAAAAAGTATGAGATTGTTTAAGGGAAAGGCAAGTATATAAATCAAAAAATGCATACTGAGGTTGAGATGACTCACAGCACACCAAATACTTTCTCAAGAGAATTGATTCAGTGCTGTCAGGGGAAGGAAGGAGGGGTAAGGGAAGTATTTATATAGAGTTTTAAGCGTGAAAATAGAAAATTTTAAATTTGATCCAAGAAGGAGCTAATGAAAGGACTAACCTGCAGCTCTGTTTGAAAGTCAGATGCTGTTATGGCAAATGTGATTTAATCCATCCTGCTGGTTTCCAGATCCAGGCTTTGGTCTATGTGAATGCTGAGCTCAAATGCAGGGTGCCCGTACTCACCGAGGCATGAGGAACAGTGAGCCATAGAGTCCCATCAAGGCTTTGCAAGACCTTGAGTTAGAGCTATGGGAGGGTATCAAGGGTTTTTATGTAGGTGCTAATATATATGCACTCTTGGGACTCTGGGGACTCTGATGCAGAGGATTCCTGACTCCCATGTGATATCTGTTTAATGGGTAGTTAATCAGCTGTTCCAGTATAATAGTTCAAATTAAAATCCCCTGAACGTTTGTCCCTTCCACTCTTGAATTATTTTTATGCGTAACTTCATGCACACAAAGTGGTTTCTGGGCATCTACTCTGGATGTGAAATTGCTTTATTATATATCTTCCTTATTATTGGTGTGTCTTGGCCTTTGCTTGGCTGGACAGTTGTTAATTTATCCTGCCAATGGCATTTTGACAGATCCCTCTTGTCTCTCAGCATTTATCTCAGACCCAATGGTTTATTATGTGCACCTAGAATCTGTCTTGAGCTGCTTCTTTCCTGAGCTTACCCAGTTTTCTGGGAGTATCTACCTATTGTACAAGTCCTCTGGACAAGTTCTATTTTGTCTTCTACTGAGAGCTAAGTCTTATGTCTATTTAGACAGATCTATTCATTAGAAGATTTATTCATCAGCCACTTGGTCTGCAGGGCAGAGATCTATTGGCATCTTACCAGCTATATTGTAGCATTGTGTAGTCCTACAGCATTAAGCTGTTCCAGTGTTGACATTTTATTTAACTCTTCTGAGGAATTTTGAGGGTTTACCTCCCCCATTTGTGGAGGTGATCTCAGAACTATGTTGCTATGTTGATATATCATCCTTCTGATGTTCTGATCTTCCTGAAACCTTTTTTTCCTATTCTTCTGAATCAGATGCTTGTAGTTGTTAATAGTTCCCACAGTCTGTTCCACTTCCTAGCTGAGCCCTCCCTTTGTGGGGCTTTGCAATACAACCATCCAAAGCTTTGAAATGTGCTCTCCCAAGCACATTTTCTTGGGAGAACTCTCCCAAGTCTTTTCTTGTGTACCCGTATTTGCTCAGATTGGCCAGTGGCTTATGAGCACTCTTCTAGTTTAACTCCTTCACAGACAGCATACTGGAAAGGCAAAGAAAATAATTTTGTAAAGGAGTTTTATTATTATTATTATAAGTTTACTCATGAAAGGTATTGGAAAGCTACTGAGCTCTGAAGATAGCAAGCATGTCAAAATGCAGCTTTCTTTAGTCTGGATTGCTTCTTCTGTAACGCCAAGATCTATAGCTCCCCAGAGGAGACCCTGTCCTGCCTTCTCCCACTCTTCCCACCTGCTCCACTTCTCTGCAGTGACTCAAGAGCTTTGATGAGTAGAGTTGCAGTAATTTGAGCATTCCTGTCCCAAATCTCTGCCTCACCTCTGCCTCTCCACCCCTCAGCACAAGTGAACGTGTGCCAGCTGCTGCAGTTTGGTGTCTGGTGTATTAGCAAAAAACCTCCTCTATCTTGGAGTATGATCATATCTTCAGCTGCCAGAGCTAAAGTCTCTGGAACAAAAATCCAAGCTGTGTATAAATAGTGTCTGTCCCTCCTCTCCCATCTACACATACTTTTTTTTTCTTTTCTTTCTCTGCCTGCCTTTTTTTTGCATTCAGTCTCTTCCTGTAATAGTTCTGTGCATGAAAAACATTGTTTCAGAGCTCAGTGAGCAGACGATGGAGAGGCAGTGTGGAGCGCTTAATGGGTTTTCCCAAATGGCCTTTTAGTAAGGTGTCGAGCACCATTCCTAGATAGAGCTCTGAAGTACAGTACAGCAGCCTGCCCTAAGGCATGATAACAGTTGTGCTCAGTACATGATGCAAAATGGAGTTCACGTTTTCAAAAAACTTTCTCCCACTCATGTTTTAATTTGAACAGAAGAGTACGATAAGGGTATCATAGAAGTTGCTGCAGTTAGGAGGTGACTTACAGTACTGATCAGCATTTTAATTAGAGAGTTTGTGTGGAAAGGCGAGAGCCTCCACATAAAAGTGAAGAATGTCAGGACCATTTGAATGTGAGACAAAATGAAAGAAGGGAGGCAAAGATAACCTTCAGACTTTGAGACTAAATATAGGGCTTTCTAAACAAACATAATTATGTCTCCAGTCTGCATTTACCTGGTAGCGGTGTTTAAATATCAGAGAGTCAAACTTAGGGAAAAATATCTATAAATATAAGCATTGGCTCTGGTAGAAATTATAACACATTACAAAGGAACACTCGCTGTAGTATAATTCCCTAAGCGGCACTTTCTGTTTAAAAGTCAGCTATTCAATTTCGTAATGTCTGTAAAGTTACTTGAGTCATCTTGGAACTTCCTTCACCCTTGAGGATTACTGAGTGTGTGACTGGTCAAAGTCAATGTCAGTCGGGCAAGGCACTCCTGAGAGAGCCTCCTTAAATAAAAAGCTCTGATTTTTTTTGAAAATCAGTATTGTGACATTTTCCCATCTTTCTGGAGACTTAACCAGCTCCCATCCGGTTGCTGTCACTCAATATTGGTTTTATTTAGTGCTAAACATACTGAAAAAGTAACTAGAAGAAGAATTTGGATTTAAACGTGCATATGCAGCAAGATGATGGGGGGAGGAATTTGCAGGGCTATTCAGCTACTTTATAGATGACCAGGAAATTTTACCTCACTCATCCACACAGCTCTCCTCCTACAATTTCTCTTGATTCTTTCCTGACAAATCACAGGAGCAAAACTGTGTGGATGAGTGAGTTAAAAGAGAGGAAAGTGCATTCAGATGTCCGTTTCCCTCTCCCTACACTCTTAATCTAGCCTGATGATGTCCATTCCTCTTCCAAAACACCTCTTCCTGTTCTCCTTCAAGGCAGCTCTCTTCCTAGTAGACCAGGGTACCGCTGGTGCTCTTGATTGCCTGCCGCACCGCTGCCCCAGAGTTCTGGCATCCCTCTCTTCCTCCTAGACTTGCACCGCGTGTGCCAGGCTTGCTCTACATGCACACAGAAAACATATTCCCACCTTTTCCTTCATGCTCCAGATACCAGAGGCTGCTGGCAGTGGTCTCAGAAGTGCCTGTTTTCACACCTGTGAAACTGTCAAGCTGTCAAGCTTCTCTTTTCTTCCTCCTTGACTCGTGCCCTCTTTCCCCTCCTCTTCCTCTGTGTATGAGCCAGCCAGGAGAAAACAAGCAGATAACCAAATGGCACAGGCCGTTACTGAGGAGCCTCAAGTCGCTATCGTCGGACTTGGTGTCTGCACGTGCTGCCCCAGGGCTGTTTGTCACTGCACGGAGGAGGAACAGCAGCAGCTCGTATAGCGGCCAGCACAGTCTTCTGCATTTCCCTTTTACAAGGCAGTTCAGAGATCTGTTGCTTTGATTTTGATTTTTAAGGGGAACCTCTGCTGGGGCTGGGGCTGGGGCTGTTTAATGACAAGCTATTTGGTCTGTCTGTTAAGAGATAGATGTGGCCTGCAGGCCAGCAGTTGAAAAGCCTGGTGGGCCTGTTATCGGAGTCCTGGGGGTGGCTCAAGGAAGCGTGCTCGTGCCATCCAGTTGTGCTGCATCCTTGCAATTAAAGCTTGAACCCTTTCTTTCACAAAATCTGCAAGCAGGCTTAGATAGCCTGTTCTGTTTCAGGGGAGTTTTATTCTGGGGAGGGTTTCAAATAGACTTTTTCCCTTTTATAAATGTAATAAATTATGCATGTTCTTCACAAATATGTGAGAGCAATTTCTGGGCATATTGCCAGTCATTCACTTGGAGAATTATTATGAGAGAGCACAAATATTGATTAATCAATTAGAATTGATTAACTTAAAGGAAGATGAAAGAAAGAATAATATAACCTTGTTTTATAAATAGTGAACTCCTATGCTTAAGGGCAAGCATTCCCTGAAAAGAGTTGCTAACAGAAGAGTCTCATAATAATAATCATACAATATGTAATTATAATAACATATATTAATATAATATATAATATTATAATTAGATTAATTCTCATAAGTTCTTGAATATTTTGGTGAAGAATTAGGACTGCAGATGTTGGAGTTATTAATTTTGTACAAGCAATCCTGGAGAGGGCCTGCAATGCCTGAATGTGTTAGTATTCTGCCTTCACAGGTAGCACAAAACTCTTTCCAAGCTAAGGGGTTTCCAAACTAATAAAATGACACTTAATACTTTATTTTTATGTATGGCAAAATTAATATTTGCATCAGATCTAGTAAACAAGAATTATTTCCATCTTGCCTGTGATCAGTTATTGAAAGTGTTCTGGAACAGAACTGCCAAATGCCTTCACGTTTGGCTTAGGAATTTTATCCGCACTGATGACAAGCTGCGTTGTGCTGGCGAGCACAGCAGTGACAGTATTGGGTTAATCTATAGAAACAGCTACAAAACTTGGTACTGAATTCAGGCATACCTCAATAAAAACTCTCGTAACTTCTGTCATATTTAGTAATAATCTAGTCAATTTTCTCTGGTTTTTATTCTTTCACTTTTATAGAGCTACATGATTGTGTTTAACACAGCGAATGCAGTTGCAAACTGCAGTACATATGTGTAGGTCACACTGAGTAGTTTTTCATGTCCATTGATATGGTGTCTTTGTAATCATGTCCAATGTTTTCTGACATTGTAAAGTAGAGTCAGGACTGAATAGCAGAGATGTTTCAAAGGTTAGCAGCACGGGCAAAGTACAATTTTTTGTCAGTAGCAGAGTAAGTTATGCGAAATTAGGGAGAAAGGGATTGACAGTGGTCAGGAAGAGGTGGTTTGGAGTGGAAGGGGCCGTGAGGCTTTAGGAACTCAGGTGGCAAATTTGGAGGTGTTGATGAGGAGAGGAAGGGAGAAGGGTTTGGCAAGAGCTAGTGATAATCAGGTAGCATTCAGGTGGAGGTGTGGGACAAACAGCTTCCTCCCCTCCATGTATCTCATAGAGGACCTTCACCATACATGCAGTAAGCCCCGTATCTGTCCATCCCTCAGCACTTACGCTTGCTTCTGCTCCTGATAAGGGGTGAAAGACGGAACAAAATAGAGCTGAACAAAGCAGGAATTTTACTGACATCTTTACCAGACTTTCACTCACAGTCAAGAAGAAATGTCCTACTGAGATGTTTACCTAGCCCAGTACTTCACCTCCAACAGCGGCAACAGGAGAGGGTGTTTAAGCAGAACACGTGAGTGTATCCACTCTCTGCAGCCTCTAATACTCCATGCCCACCATACCCAGATTTCAGAGGGTATATCCCAGCTTAATCCTTTCAGCATCCTCTTATGGACTTGTAGTCCATGAATGTATTTAATATCTTTTCGAAGCTGCTGATACTGTCTGCTTTTACAACCTTCCATGGCAGCAAGTTTTGAAAATTCACTATGCCTTGTGTAATATTACCTGTTTTAAACTGATCTATTGATGCCCCCTAGTTCTTGTTTTGCAGGATTTGGCAAAAAGTTTCCTAGTCAGCTCATCCAACACCTTTGTGATTTTGTAAACCTTGACTGGGCACAGCATTACACCATCAAAATGTTTTATATATTTTTAGAAATAACAGATAATTGACAATAAATTGGAGTTTGATAAATTTCTTAGCATATGGAGTTATTGTGGTATCTCCTCTTTTTTTTTTAGTTATGAGACTGCTACTTTTTTAAGAATGAGATAACAAATGAACAGTTACATTGGTTTGTGTTGTCTGCAAACATATGTAACTAGGGTATTTGGAAACTATTTGCAACTCTACTGTTTCTGCTCTTTATCTGAATTACAATTTGTTATTGTTTTAAGGACAAATTAATGTTGTATTAGCATTTGAATTTAGCCTGGCAAACTGGCAAACTGCTGAAAAGAATCTGCCAACTTGGTCAAAAGAGCTAGTTACGAAATCTAAAAGTGTTACTGAGCCTGCCTGATTGGCATGTGTGCGATACTTGAGAAACAGAACTGTAACTTAACATGTAACTATCTGGAGAAAGGTTAAGGCAAATTCTTAATAAGAATATTGATTAATACTCAAGTATACACTGAAATATAAATTAGATTCTTGTTAGTGAGAAATAAATGTCTTTTGATTAGTTTATAAGTAGATACTGCACAGCGGAGCTAAACATTTTGAATTGGATCCGTACTGCTGCTGACATTTATATTAGAGTTCCGGAGTAGTATACATATATGTTTTTTTTGTTCTGAAAAAACAAACAAGGAGAACTGGAGACATGAATTTTGTAATTCATTTTTCCTCTCTAAGGTTCTGACGTATGGATTAAAAACTCTTTTTCTTCCCTGGTTTCCCTGCCTATATTTTTCTGACTTTTCCTCTCTCTTCTTTTTCTCCCTACTCTGCTTCACTGTCTGCTTCATATTAATTTTATGCAGAATATTAATTGCTTGATACATATTGCTCAAAGTGAGGATAAGGTAGCCAGCAGGGTATCATTTTAACTTAGGCCCATTTAAGTAAAATGGTTGTAAGAATAAAGAAAAATAGTGGTTATGGGAACTGAGTTTTGAGGAATAGAAGACAAGAGGATTGTCTTTTGTTCATGTGTTAGTCTTAATGGCTGTATCTCAGAACACTGTAATTTTTACAGCAGTCATGTAAGATAGGGAAGTCTTGTTATTACCATTGTACTGAAGTGCGAGGAAATCTAATACTTTGGTTATATGTCTCAGATCAAAAAGGGCAATTAGCTTCCTTTCTACTAGGTAGCAAATCACTTGGTAGTCTGGCAGTTAAAAGAGCCACTGGCATTGGAAGGGACGCGTTGCATTGTCAGCTCTCCTGGTGGAAACAAAAGCCCTTTTCCAAGGACATGCTAATCATTAGATTGGATTTTTAGTGTGTACTAAATAAAATGCAGCGCTGCTTATATTCAATCGCCTTTATCTAACTGAATGTTTTTTTCAAGGAATCATCTTGATATGCAGTTGCCATGTTTGTTTTCTCAACTTGAAAGGAATTGAAGTTAATACATTGTTTTCCAATACAACCTGCTTCTGGAGGATGGTGCTTACCTGAGGTGATACCAAGTGTACATTAGGAGAGCTGGAGTGCATGTTTGTAGTTATTCACTTGATCTAGTAAGAAGGATAGAGTCAGACACTGTTCTGGGGGATTAGTTATCATTACTGTCTTATCATCTGTTTGTAACTGACTGTAAATATGCACACAATTTTGTATATTTCAGATAATGGAATGGCAATAGATCTGCTTTACACATTATTTATGTATGTGTATCACCACAGGCCTAGATTCATAAGGATAGTTGGTATCTAAGTCTCACTTTAGGCATAGTGAAGTAATGCCTAACTCTGCCAGGGTGATTCATAAAGCCTCTGCCTAGGTGCTACCTTGTTCATACATAACTATGACACACAGTTTAACTTTAACTTGACATTAAAGTTCTGCTTCTGTGCTAGAGTTTCATGCTGCCCCCATGGGATAAAGGCAAAGGAGGCAACTCCTTTTTGCAACAAGGCTGGTGTTAAGAATACATATTCACATGAAGGATGTCAGAGAGCGTCAGGCTCCTGTTCAAGTGCTGCTAAAGAGCACCCATGTAATTGTTGATGAAGAGAGAGAGATCCCGGGAGCCCAGCAAAGAGGACAAACCAGCAGAGGCTTTGTAGTTAACGAGGTAGTTTGTGCAGATGACAGCATGAAGGGGGCCTGGTGCTCAAGACTGTGTGGTACCTCTGGAGTCAGTGCAACGAAAGTGGCGATGTGTCACAGAGGAGGCTCCCCAGCCCTAACTGGAGCAGCCAGCTGTGAACATCAGAGGCCCCAGTGCAGATCCCGAGGTAGGATGCAGCCATCTAGGTACAGTCTGCAAGGATTGCCTGTTGTCTGTCCCAGACACTGAGAGGGGAATGGTGATTTCACCGCTGGGAGCTATGCTGTGGTCAAGGTGCTGAGCAGCCAGAGGAGGAGCTACAGGAGGATGTGAGCAGGACTGCATAGCATCAGACAGGGCCAACAGGACTCTTGACTGGGTGTTTGCAGAGTCTGCTGCAGCAACAACTGCCTGAACACTGAATGGAAGAAGGGACAGTTAGAGCCTATATTCACATAAGCGGTGGATAGTGACTCCCAAAATGGAGAAGGCCGAAAACCAGACTTCTGGTAATAAAAGGCTCCTTCTCTACCTTTAGATGTGCGTTTATGGAATAGATGCAGTGTCCTGGTCACACATGAGGAGGAACAAGCTCCATTAGGGAAAGCATCAGAGCCAGCTGTCCATGTGGACAACGGTACTGCCAACATTATCTTTGAAAGGTTTTGGTGGTTGGAGGAGGTTTCTGAGGACAGGAAGAAAGTAAATGTCTTTCCTATCTTCAAGAAAGGCAAGAAATAAGATCCAGGAACTACAGGTCAGTTAATTATGCTTCAGTCCCTGGCAGATGATGAGCAAGGTGATGAAGCAAATACTCCCGGAAATAATTTCCAAATGTATGGAGGACAGGAAGGTGACTGGGAGTAGTCAGTGTAGATTTACAAAGAAGAAGTCACGCCTGACCAACTTGATAGCCTTCCAAGATGAGTTAATTGACTCCACAGGTGAAGGGAGAGCAATGGCTGTTTACCTTCACTTTAGCAAGGCTTTCAACACTGTCTTCCATAACACTCTTCCAGACAGACTGATGAAGCATGGACTAGATGTGTGGACAGTGAAGATGGCTAAAAACTGAACTGCTGGGCTCAAAGGGATCAGCAGCATGAAATCCTGTTGGAGGCCAGTCGCTGGTGGTGTATGCTACGAGTCAGTATTGACACCAATATGGTTTAAGATCTTCATTGGTGACCTGGACAATGGGACAGAGTGCCCCTCAGCAAGTTTGCAGATTCTACAAAACTGGGAGGGTGGCTGATAGATCAGATTGCTGCGCTGCCATTGATAGACACCCTGACAGGCTGGAGAAATGGGCAAAAAGGAACCTCAAGGAGTTCAACAAAGGGAAATTCCAAGTCCTGCACCTGAGGATGAATAACCCAATGCACCGGTACAGGTTGAGAGCTGACTGGCTGAAGAGCAGCTTTGCAGAGAAGGACCTGGAGGTCCTGGAGGACAACAAGCTGAACACAGGCCAGCAATGTGCCCTTGTGGCAAAGAAGGCCCGTGGTGTCCTGGGCTGCATTAGGCAGAGCATTGCCAGCATGTTGAGGGAGGTGATCCTCCTCCTCTACTCAGAACATCTGAATTCTTTATCTAGTTCTGGGTTCTCCAGTAGGAGAGAAACGTGGACATACTGGAGCAGGTCCAGTAAAGGGCCACTAAGATGATTAACAAAATGGAGCATCTCTCATATGAGGAGAGACTGAGAGATCTGAGATTGCTCAGGATGAAGAAGAGAAGGTTCGGGGATCTCACCGGTGTGTATAAATACCTCATGGCAGGAATAAATAAGACAGAGACAGACTTCTCAGAGATGCCTAGTGACAGAACAAGAGGTAATGGGCACAAATTGTAATACAGAAAATTCTACTTAAAGACAAGAAGAGATTTTTTTGCTGTAAGGGTGGTCAAACACTGGAACAGGTTGCCCAGGGAGATTGTGGAGGCTCCATCCTTGGAGATATTCAAAACCCTACTGGATACAGTCATGAGCCACTAGCTCTAAGTGACCCTATTTTGAGTAAGAGATTGGACTAGAGTATTTCTAGAGGTCCTTTCCAACCTCAAAAAGTCTGTGACTCTTAAATCATCAAATATCTATTTTATAGTGATCTAGGGTAATTTTACTTTGCTGTGAAGTTAATTTACATATTTTGGGACTAAAGAGCTAAGAATACATAAGCTAGCTGTTCTTCACTAGTTACCAGCCATAGTTACACACCTTTTATATTAGATATTTATTTAGTTCAATGCTTTGAAGGTTTTCAGTACAGGCTAAAATTTAATTTAATTGACTAGAAAGACAGATAGTGTTTGTCAGGAGATGAAGAAGAATGCCCAAAAGCAGAATTTGTCTATCTGGAGTAGATTATTTTACATTCTTGTTACCTTTCTTCCATTCTGTAACTGGTAACAGTGAAATAAGTTAGAAGACATTCTGTGGCCCTGGGGCCACATAACACAACACAACTTATGTATATGTACAACTAAACTGGCTTACACCTTCCTCGCCTCCTGACCCCACCAAAATAACCAGCTCTCCAGGAGGATTTTATTCATGCTGCATCCTGGAACAAGCTGTGGCGTATGAGCTCCTCCAGACCATGTCAGGAGAGCTATAGCTGGCCCAAGCTGAAGCTGCTCCAACTGTGCTGACAGTTGCACAAAGAACCAAACAACCTGGACCGTGCAATGCCAGTGCTTGAGTCGGTCATCAGGCCCGTAAAATTCATGCTTCATAGATGTAATCTTTGAATCTGATTGATCTAAAAATGCAAAAGAACTTTGCTGAAGACAATTCATTTAAGCTGGTTAATGGTCCCCATTAAGAGGGGAGGAAAAAGCCTGCACCATCTCCAGTTTATGCGATGTGAGAAGATAAACCATGTTGGCTAATGCTAGTAGGGGAGCTAATGCTCCTTTATCACGGAATCACAGAATCAGTCAGGTTGGAAGGGACCTCTGGAGATCATCTAGTCCAACCTCCCTGCTCAGCAGGGTCACCTAGAGCACGTTAGACAGGGTTGCATCTGGGTGGGCCTTGAAGATCTCCAGAGAAGGAGACTCCACAACCTCTCTGGGCAACCTGTGCCAGTGCTCCATCACTCTCACAGGGAAGAAATTCCCCCTCACGGTCAGGCAGAGCTTCCTGTGCTTCAGTTTCTGCCCATTGCCTCTTCTCCTGTCACATGGGACAACTGAAAAGAATTTGTCCCCGTCCCCTTGACACCCTCCCTTCAGGTACTTGTACACATTGATAAGATCCCCCCTCAGTCTTCTCCTCCCCAGGCTGAACAGGCCCAGCTCTCGCAGCCGTTCCTCATAGGGCGGGTGCTCCAGCCCTCTGAGCATCTTTGTAGCCCTACGCTGGACTCTCTGCAGTAGCTCCATGTCTGTCTTTATCCATCAGGTAAATCCACACCTGAAAGCCTAGCATCATGAGATGGTAACTATGTTTTTTTTTCTTCACTCAGCTAGTAAAATCTTTTTGTGAATTCACGCTCTGTCTTTAAAGGTCACTTATTAGAGAGATTTTTTTTTGAGAGAAATGCAATAACTACCCTTCCCAAAAACTTTATAAAAAAACTGAAAATTCTTTGTATAGCTAGCAATCTTGGTATATGAACTTGATTTTTGTTGTAGATGTGCCTCAGAAGTCTGTTTTCCCACTCTGGTTTCCTACAACTCTTAAGAAAATTAAAATATGTTCTCTATACAAAGTGCCTTTTCATGGCAACAACCCAGGGTTCCCTCATTTTCTCAAAAATCTTCCTGTTTTGACATTTATGTGCTTCTTAGTTTAGACTGTAACAAAAATCTATTGCTGGTATTAATCAGAGTATGTAAATAAATGTCATATAAATAATCTGATTTTAAACCATATAAGCTTCAGTTTTGCTACTTTGTATTTGGAAAGCACATTGTCCTTAAGAAATGTTAATACTTTTATATTTGAAAAAGCTGTATTAAGATAATGAAATTATTGCAGAAGTCACTAAGATTGCACAGCATACATGTTTAATTCTTCAGATTTTTTATAAACATTCTACTGGAAATATATTTTTAATGTACCGTTCTTAGAATATGGATTGCCAGATTGCCGCAGCATTACACGTAACAGATTTACAAACACTGATACAAAACCCCTGTTGGTATGTACTTGTAAAATCAGAGCTGCTTTAAGAAGGTAAAGTTTTCCGACTACTTCATTTTTAACAAAAGACCAGAATTTATTTTGTCTATGCACTCCGTAGTCTGGTTTGCTTTTTTCTTGAGAGAAGCTCAGTAAAGGAAAACGCTTCCCGAGTTAAGCGACCGCGTTGGTTTTCGCCGCGGCTCCCGCTGTCGGAGGGGAGGGTGTTGCAGCCATTGCTTTACAGATGCGCAGGATCGGGTGCAGAATAAATATCCGAGTTCCCTTCAGTGGTTGCCCGTGTCTTGCCGTTGGAAATACATGCGACCACAATTTATTTAATCTCTGATCCGTGCTCTTGTTCTTAACATGGAAGTTATACAACCTGCTTGCCTAGCTTGCTGGTGAATCCTCTTGCTTCCTGGCCAGACTGAAGCTCAGTTTACTGACGCTCCCCCTGGTTGCTTTGCAAGGATAAAGATTATTTTAGAATTAAAAAGTAGATCTGTCATCAGGGCATTGATTAGGTGAAAAGCGCTCTGTATTAGTTTATCAGGAGGAAATGTAAACTGGGGGAAGGTACATAAGTATTTCAGCAGCGTCTAAGTGCATGTCGCAGGCATGTGTAGAGGTACAAAGTCCTCTTTCTGCAATTGCACTGTGGGAACTGAAGAAGAAATAAAATTAGCTGACACCGCTATGTCTTTTGAATCTCACTGAGAATAAACAAAGTTCAGTATTAATACATCTATCTAAAAGTAAATCACCTGCGCAAACAAGGTTTTCTTCTTGCAAGATGCATTAAAGAATTCTCATTTCCAGGTATTTAAATTGTGAAAGCTGACTGCCATCTATACATTTCTGTGCCTCTTCCTGAGCGCTGACTTTCATTCTTAGTTGATTTTTGTCACTCTGCGTATGGATGATGATGTGGAGAATTTGCTTGTAAAAATTTGGTGATCAAAATGTTACCTGAGAAAATGCAGTAATTTCAGTGGGGGCTTGGTTTTCTTTTCTCTTTTCTCCTCCTGGTAAAAAGATCAGTGGGTTCTGCAACTTCTTTCTTTCATGCATTTAGCATTTTTAGTACAAACTGGGATCTGTAGGAATTAGTGCAATTAATGAAATTCTTTGGTAGTGAGTAGCAAATTTGTGCATTGCTGCTGTAATTTTAGATTTCTGAAGCGGTGCCTTAGTCAAGCAGGTCTCCTCTTACCCTAAAAGAGCCTCCCACTAATTTAATGGAAGGCATCAGTCTTCTTGGAGTGCCATCTGGGGTCTTTTTTGTTAATGAGATGCATACTTAAAACTTAGGTTTTGTGCTGGGTTTATCCAAAATGCATCACCATGACATTTTTAGAATCTGCATTTTTTTTTTTTCTGACAGAAAATTGATGGCTTTGAAAGATTTGTTGAAGACTGGAGGATTTTTTATTATTATTATTTTAAATTTTCCCAGGAGGAACTGAAAACTTGCAGGACATGAGCAATTATCACAGGGACTTTTTTTTTTCCTCTAAGCAGGTTTTACATCTTAGTCATGACTTTTCGGAACTGAACTATGTGCCTGGTTTGGTTATTAGTCTGCAGTGTTGTTATTTTATGTAGCAAATTTTGAGAAAGGGACCAGTTGACTTTAAATCAGTGGTGATTGATTTAGAAATGTAAAATACTTGTGAATATTTCCACAGATAATAAAAAGACAATTATTTAGCTCTCAAATGTATTAGGTAACTTAAAATGTTAAAAACTTTTTTTTAAAAAAAGGAATTGTATTTCTGAATTCTATTCAGCTGTCTAAAAAAGATCTCGTGACATAAAGTTTGTGACTTTATGTCATCTTCTGGAAAAGTATCTTTTAGAGAGCTTGATTCATAATTATAAGACTGAAAATGTTCTAACCTGAAATCTTCGGTGAAGCGCATTGAATAAGCATTTTAACAGTACGTACTGTTCCTTCAGTAAACAGCAGTATCAATACAGCAAATAACCTCCTTTTGCTCGTTTTAATTCAGCTTTTTTTCAAAACGTCTTGGGAGTGTTTCAGTTCCCAGGGCCGCGGGGCCGTTACCGCGCGGTTGGTTGCAATAGCCGCAGGCAGCGGGTCGCGGGGGGCGAACGCCCTCCGCCCCCGGGCAGCGCCGCCGCCGCCGCCGCCGCCGCGTCCTGTTTCTTTTCAGAGGGCACCTGAGTGCTCTTTGCTGGGGAGGCGCTTTACCAATTTAGATGTCCAGCAAGGGAAAGGGGAATGCACTTTTTCAGGTGCTTGAGACAACTGATGGACTTAATGTCAGTTCTGCAGATGATGTAGGAGTTCCTTTTAGTTTATGTACGGAAAGGTGAAAAAAAATGAAGAAATACTACCTGTTAGTTTGGGTTTTTAGAGGACAACTCGTACTTAATTTTCAGTGTCTTGGAATGGCACACACACACTTCTCGCTTTCTCTGAAATTGAAATCTAACCCATTCTCTGAACTGACAGTAAAATGATCCTTCTTTTTGCAAATGCACACCTGACTGTAGTGAAAAAGATACTAAACAGAGAGAGTTAAATAATTCCTAGGCTATCTTAGTGGTCTAGAAAGGATACATGATGTGTTAGTGTATTTTACTTAAATGGCTATATTAAGGATGGATGCTGCAATTCTGTTGTTCTTTTTGTCCATTTAAAGTAGAGACACACAATAAACTCTATTGTAAAATTGTTTTTTAAAAATGTGGTATGCTGATATTTTAAGTGCTTTGAGTAAGTGAAGAAATTTGGTAAGATAAGGATGAAATTAATTCCACCTATCTTCATCTATCTAAAAAAAAGAAGTATCTAGTACAATTATTCAAGTTACAGTAGGTCTATCATCATAGGAAAGAAAGAGGCATCTCTAGTGAACGACTCTGAGATACGTGGTATGGTTATATCTGTCCATAGACTGTAAAGGGACTCTAGAGAACTGGCTTTACTGATACGATTTGAAAAGGTAAAAGCCACTTTTCAGCAGCTGAAAATTCCATGTGTGGACCATTTAATTGCTCAACCAAAGCATGGCAGACCTTTATGGTTAGCTTTGTCCTGACATTGTGTAGCCATTGTATAATCTCGATTTTCAAGATACTTTACAGTCATTTTGAAACCTGTAATTCTATAAATTTGTTCTAAAGGCAGAAATAGATAAGTGTATTGTCTGCAAAGAGGGACACCGTGCTGTATAACGTATGTAATTGTGAAATCCTATCTTTGCATGCTCATGGGCAATTGATATTGCAGTCAAGGTCTATATTACTGCTGGTATGGACAAAGAAGGAGGCCAAGCATTATCTGTATACTTGGGAGGCTGAACGGTTAGTTAATTTGAAGAGTAATGTTTTAAAAGCAGATGATGACTTCTTGTTTTGAATATGTTTTTTTTTAATAGGAACAGATGTCTCAGGTGTTGGACGCGATGTTTGAAAAGCAAGTTGAAGGAGGAGAGCATGTCATTGATCAAGGGGACGATGGTGACAACTTCTACGTCATTGATAGGTGAATGGTTGTGCCGAACTGTAGTGCAAAGGATTATGCTAAAGTCCTTTGAGAAAAATCTATTTTTCTCTGTACTCGTATTGGATTCTTACTCATATTTGCATGGGAAAAAGAAAATATAATGCATATGAATCAGCACAGGTATGTTGAGCTGTGGAGGGTGGTTTTGAAAAGAGGCAGTCACTACCCTCCTTAGGTATTGCTAGATCCCAAAGACTGTCGTCTTCTCTCTCTCTCTCTCTCTTTTTTTTTTTTTTTTTTTTTTTGTATAGAAAGATCTAATACAGAACACAGTGGGAAAATGTTTACAGAATAGATTTGAAATCTTACTGCATTTTAATACTAGCTGTACAATTTCTAGTTCCTTTGAATATTATTAGAGCTCAAGTAGCTAAGATACAACATTTCATCTGCAGATCTGTCCTGGTAAAAGCACATAACTGAGTGAAATCCTAGCTGCTGCTTACTGCTGAAACCAGTGAGTTAGGCGGAGCATGTACTTTGCTATTCTGCACTAGTCATTTCGACAGCCTCCAGCCAGGCTGTGCCAAAACACCTTTTCTTATTCTGTGCCTTCATTTTGGAGCTACAACAGCAACTTTTGGGAGTGTTTGGGAGGAGTAGTATGCTTGAACTCGAAAAAGAAATCCAAATATGGTTGGTCTTTCCTGCAGGAAATCTTAAAAGTGTGTCAGGAGTGAATGTTTCTTCAGCTTTATGAGGTTACTGTTTGTCATCTCCTATCCAAAAAGCTGCAGGGACTTAACAGAATTGTGTCAGCCTTGCAGGTTTTAGGCCCAGAGAATCACCCCTCAGATCCTTGCCGCTGGGATCGTAGTACAGACGTTTGCGTTATGTTCACATGATAGATCATTGATAGCATCGATGAGAATGGTTGGGTCATGTTTTACCTTATCAAATTCTACTCCTCTCCTAGAGCAAAAAAGTAAACTGCTTATTTAATGATGGGAGAAAAAATACACATTATATTAGATAATTATATAATCTCTTCATTTCATAATTTTATGTTGTTTTTCATATACACTCATTCTGAGTCCTACATCTCCTCTAATTATTGCATTAAAATATACTAATTACTACTTTAAAATATTTAAAATGGGAAATAACCTTATTATTTCTTTATTGGCCATATCATAGCCATTTTGGCAAAGGCTTGTTTCATTTGTACATAGTGTGGTTGAAATGAAATTAAAAAACACAGATACTAAGTCTGAGTCTTCATTTTTAATAAATGCAGCTCTGGTTATTAATCATTGTAAATCCAGTTTATCTTTAAAATGAGTTATTGCCAAAAATAACAACCTTATGTCTCCCTTTAAAAAGCAACTACTTTCAGTATTTATGAGATTTATGAGATTGAGATGGCCCTGCAAGGTGCTTAATATCATTTAAGCAAGCAGAATATATATTTTAAAATGCTTTATCTTTAGAATTCATAGTATAAAATAATACAGTGAGTGGCTGCTTAGCAAAGAACAAGACGAGATTCCACTTACTGTATTTATGTACTTTATTAACAGAGGCACATATGATATTTATGTAAAATGTGATGGCGTTGGGAGGTGTATTGGAACCTATGATAACCGTGGCAGTTTTGGTGAGTTGGCCTTAATGTACAATACGCCCAGAGCAGCTACAATTATAGCTACCTCTCCTGGTGCCATCTGGGGTTTGGTAAGTGAAATACTTGTTTTAATATATTAATTATTTGTTTTAAGTGTTTTCTATAAATTGCACTGATACGCTATATCAGCATCAAAAAATGATTTATAATTTGGGAAAGTTTAACTTTAAAATTTGCTCAGAATTCCAGACATAGTACTATGTTTTTCTAGATACTAGAGAAACAACCCTGAAAGGCTCAAGAAAGCACTATTTCCTTTTTTTTTAACAATTTTGTTTTATCCTATTTTAATGATAATTTTCCAAACTGACAGTTACTTTGACACATACACACACACACACACACACACACACAAAATATTTTCCCACATCATTCTAGGAAATGCGTTTTGGTCCAAGTAAAATTCCAAACTAAGGTTATTTATCATTGTTAAACAATCTCGACCTTTGAAAACATTAATAGAATTACCAGAAGAGTAAAACTCAGATAGACTTTCTGCATCAAGGCACACATATTGAGCTAATGACAGATCCCAAGAAGTCATTTCTTCCTGAAGGGAATTGTATGTTCTGCACCAGCTTACTCCGTGTGACTTCTGGGATCACTGCAGAGTTGAGGATGCTGTAAGAACGGCGTTAAATTGGTTTGGGTTGTACTGGCCAGCGAGTCCCCGCTGTAGCAGTGAAGCCTGCAGTGCATTTCACCTCTGTCCTCAGGACACGCACATGAAGTCACTAGAAGAAAACAGCATACACCCCGTTTTCCATCTTTATGCTTCTTACGGATTGCAAAATGCCAGGGAGTGTCCAGCTGGCTATTTAGGACAGCGCTGAGTCTGCTGAAAGAGCAGAAAGCAGGTTTACTGGGACCCAAGATCCAGACCCATGTATTTTGTTTGGCGATAATAAATTCTTCGCTTATATATCAATACGCATGGGACTTTGGGAGATTAAGAAATTTAGTAAATTAAATATTTAAATACTGATGATTTGCTAACGATCCAAAACAATGTTTGTTTGAAAACCATTAAACCCCAGCTTGTCATACAGAGACTAACCTCTCTTGGTAATAAACGCAGCACTGAGCCTCTGAAAGGTGGAGAATATGTTTCTTTTCCGTGTTCTGGATGTGCGGTGTGTTTTGGGGCATGTATTGTTCATTCTGCCCAGTGCTGGTTAAGCTAAACTCTGTGGCCTCTCTGCGCAGCCAAGGGGCAGAGAAGCTCTTCGGAGCGTGAATCAGCTCAAGAGCACAACTTCAGGCGCTCGCGCCGGACCTCAAGGGGAGTCTTTCTCGCTGACTCCATGGGGAGCCTAGCTGGTTATACTGAGTGACTGAAACTGGCTGATGTGAAGTTCTTCAGCCATTTCCAAAGCATCTTCTACCACACAACCATTCTCTGTCAATAAACTTTCCTTTTCTCTTTCTGTTTACAGGACAGAGTAACGTTCCGAAGAATCATTGTAAAAAACAATGCCAAAAAAAGAAAAATGTATGAAAAATTTATTGGGTCATTGCCATTCCTTAAATCTTTAGAAGTAAGCTTTCTATTACATTATTTTAATGTCTGTATCAGAGGTCCATGATAAGACTCTGCCTCTACAGATTTTAAATTTGGAATTAAAATTTTATCTAGACTTAGATTTTGCATACTTTTGGGGGGGGAGAAAGACCATATTTTTGATACTTCTAAATTTTCAAGATAAAAGCCATAGTTAATATAGTATAAAAAATGGATTTTTTTACTTTTACCTTTCATTTCCTTAAGCTTAATTTTTACTAGAGATAGTCAGTAATGTTATCAATGATTTAGGAAATTGTAAAATGTTTTCATTTAACAGCTATATTTTTACACGTGTACTTTTCTGAAAATAATCTTGGAAGACTTGGATATGTAGGCTTCTTTAAAAAATGGAAGTTTTGTCAACACGTGTAGCTATTAAGACTATAATACACCCTTTGGAATGCTATTAGACAATTGTTCCTGTTTTTTTTAATGAGTATCAACAGAGGGGCTCTATAAAGATCTGTGAAAAGAAGTATTAAAGGACTTTCTAAATGTAACATTGTAACATTGTTAACAGAGTATTTCTTGTAATTCCTTTTTTTAAATTAAGGTATCTGAACGTTTGAAAGTGGTTGATGTGATTGGTACCAAAGTATACAAAGATGGGGAACAAATCATTGCTCAGGTACTGTTGTTTATTTCTTGTTTTAGCTTTTTTTCTTCCAATAGGCAACAATTACCCTATTACATATAAAGAATACGTGCTTTTTAACTAAATGCTTTTTTGTCAAAGAAGCCGAAACACAATGAATGAATATGGTATGCAAGAGAGGTGATCATACTCTTTCAGAAGCTAATTTTTCATTTATGATACTTTGAAAAACATTCCGTTCTGTTTGTATGAATGAAGTAGTCAACAGTTTAGTATATTTAGAAGTGCAAGCAGTGTAGAACAACTATGGCTTGCACTACTGACCACTGAAGATTTATCCTGTTCTGCTGTATAAATGCTGTAATCATTAGAAGAGGAATGTGAAAGGAAACCCTTCAGGACAGGCAACAAAGACTCTTGCCTCAAAATATTTATTGGAGATCAGATATAGCCTTTGGAGGCTTACTTATATTGGAACATCTGCAAGGAAAATCATTTGGGACAAATACGTAGGGGGAGAAACAGCAGTAAGATCCTAAAATCTTCCGTAACACTATTTTCTCCTACATTTTGTCTAAGGCAGAATCAGCTTTGTCGCTTCATAAAAATGGCTCACTGTCAATTCTGTATAGATGTTTTGATTCTTTTGTGCTGTAAGTGTGGATTTCACAGTAGAAATGATTTATTTTGCAGTAGGTATGAAAAAGCTGCAAGGTGCTGCCTACAAATATCTCAATGTTTACCATTAAACTAAAAAGCAACTTCCACATTTCCATTACCCCCCTCTTTTGTTTTCCCTTTACAGGGTGACATGGCTGATTCTTTCTTCATTGTGGAATCTGGAGAAGTAAGGATTATAATGAAAAGGAAGGTAAAACATTCCTAAAATACATAAAATTTTGTGGAGTTTTACAAATCTTGATGTATTCTAAATGCTAAACACAAATGTCTCTCATTACCATTGCTGTTAACTTTACTTATGAAATTCTCAGTTCAGGAAATCTCTTTCTTTCTCTCTCTCTTTCTTTCACTCTCTCTCTCATTCTCTTTGTTTTTTTCTCTCTATTCTTAACCTGGTATTTCAGGGTAAACAAGATGTAGAAGAGAATGGAGCAGTTGAAATAGCTCGATGCTCAAGAGGACAGTATTTTGGAGAACTTGCTCTTGTGACCAACAAACCACGAGCCGCTTCCGCATTTGCTCTTGGCACTGTCAAGTGCTTAGGTACTGTTCAGTGATATTTTATTTCTAATATAAAATGATACTTAATCTATTTGGTTGTTTTTATTTTGAACTCTCTCTTTCCTCCATGATATAAGATTTAATTACCTTTACCTAATAACAAATAAGACTTTTAAAGTACACATGTATAACTATTACTAAATATTTCTATTTACATTAGAAAAATTATTTGCAAGTAATAACTAGCATTAAACACAAATTCTCCAATGTTTCTCTTGTAGGTAAAAATGGTTTCACGATAGTGCTGAGAGGATTGCAGCAAACTTTTTGTAACTGTCAGATCAATCTATCCCGCATTGTAGAGATAGATAAAGAATTTCCTTTCTCACTAGACTCTCACCCAAGAAGTAACTGCCTGGTAAAAATTCAGTCCCTTTTTATCACCATGACTTAAGCTTTAACAAATTCTTTGTCTTCACCAGCCTGTTTAATCATTCTGTCACACTGTAGCCTCAAGCACAGGAAAACAAAGCCCATAGGAGCTGTGCTCATAGATGACCTCTTCTCATCCATTTGTTTGCATGGTCTAAAGTTTAGCTTTTAAATATTTGCATCCAGTTAATGGGAAAATTACAAACTACAGAGACAGATTTATCTTTCTTGAATGACAGTCCTATTACCAAGCCAGCAAACAAAACGTTTTCCACTTACCTGTAAAGCTATTATTTTTTAAAATCCTTATCTCCAAATACAGATGATGAACAGACAATAAAGATCAAAGACAGGGAAGAACAAGAGGCAGGGGTGGGAAGAGTCTGTCATTACACAGTATGAGTGAATGCAAAGGTCTCTGGCAGTGCCCAAATAGTCTTGAACTTTTCTCAGTAATCATGAAACTACAGGCTACCAGGTGGAAAGCTGATTGAAGTAGTAAGTTTCCTCCTTGGCCTATTGGAAGCAGGAGTAAAATAGCAAAGAAATATGCTAGGCGCAATCCCAAATACAGCCATAACATCAGCAAAGGATATATTTTATTGAAATTGCAGAAATCTTTAAACTCTTTTCTGTGGAGGAATCCAGGCCCCTCCAGAGTTCTCCAGCAGCTCTTGGGTCACATAGATCTTAATCTGAAAAACCTTCAAAATAAGGAACCCAGCTAGTCTAAGTTAATTTATAAAGTTCCAAAACAGCAATGTGTTAGTTCATGTTGTTTTTGCTATGATAAATGGTTCTCTTTGGTGCAAACAAAGTATATGTCTCAGTAATAACTTTCCTGTTACCAATTAAAGTTCTACACTGGCTTGTCATAAACAATAAGATTTGTGTCAGCAGCTGACAAACATATTATTTTCTTTCTCTTTCTCTTTCTCTTTCTCTCCTCTTTTATCTTAGTTATGGATGTTCAGGCATTTGAAAGGCTTTTGGGACCTTGTATGGAAATTATGAAAAGAAACATTGCAAACTATGAAGAGCAGCTAGTTGCTCTGTTTGGAACAAACATGGACATTGCCGATCCCCGTGCGTGAACTAAACAATGGAGCAACAAGATCTGATACGAGAACATAGCACAGTAGTGGTTAGTCCACTGAGAAATTGTCTCTCTTCCTATAGATGCCAAGCATTTTCTGTGATTTCAGGAGTGGGTTTGGGGGTATTTTTTGGACTTACTACAATGGAAATACTAGTAAACAAGATAGGAATTTAATAAATTGTGTGCGTGATTTTTAAGAGTGCTCAGCATTGATGGTTCCTTGATGTGAAATCAGGAGGACCTGTAGTAGCACAGCACCTTTGAAAATCATGTCCCTTACACACAGCATTTCCCTAAAGAGTAGATTTCAAGAAACCCACATGTGAAGAACTTGTTAAACCAGCTTCTGCTCTTCAAAATGGTTACAACTTTTCTGGAAAGACTGTTAGTTTGAATGTGGTATGTTGAAAGTATTAGTGCACACAAAGTGTTTATATGTATTAATACAGAAGATATACAGTAGATATTACTTTCTGACTATTACAGTTGTCATGATTTTATGTTGCATTTATCACAGATGTAGTGAAACACAAGACTAATCGTAAGATAAAGCATGACAATGCATTTTGTGTAAAGCTCATGACCCAAATCTGATTTTTAACATTTTGTAATTTGTTTTAAAGTCCTCTTTGTTTAATATGTCACATTTCAGAACGACATTGTAATATTTTATGCAATTTAGAGGACTTGTATATTTTTGCAATAAACTGCATTTTTTATTAGTTACATGTATTCTGTACATTCTGGAGTGAGGACAACTGACAAATTAACCCTGATGCTTTAAAAGCAAAGGTATAGGTCATTGTTATGTTCTACCTAATCATGCATAACTTGCATTTTTTTTCTTTCTCTTTTGTTTTATATTTATGCGTGTCTTCTCTATCTATGCTTGTTCTCTAGTTAATTTTTTTCAGAGCTCACCTTTTATCTGTTAAATCTTTTCCCTGTTTCAAATGAAATGATTTCTGTATATCTCTCCTCTTACAGTCTAATCTTAGGTATCGAAGACCAGATGCAGTTAGGAAGTGATTGACATTGAAAGCCATGCTAAACTGAGCTTGTTCTAGAAAATCCCTATCAGAAAGTACAAAAATAATTTGAACTTGGAAGATCAATAATTTAAAAGTTTTGTGCAAGTTTGAAAAGTATGTCGTCATTAAAGCTGACATGTCCTACTTTCAAAAACGTGTAGGTCATCATAAAATACCTTTTTGACCATAATAGCATGGGATACCTTTTGAGACTGAGGAGAGAGAATATCATCTTAATTCGGAGCACAGGGCTCATTGCTTATAAAGGTCGGTGACTGGAAATTTCAGGCATAGTCTACTTTTAATACTGCTTATTAACCCACCTGGTGATGTACATGGGAAGCTAGTGCATATGATGGCAATTGACAGTAGTTCTGCCTAAATGACAGTGGAAGAATTTTAGGAAGGTTGGTTGTGCCCTGTTCCAAACCACCTGAATGACTACATCTTTCCTTCTTAAGTAATGACTTTTCTAATGTCATATATTTGTGTATGTTGATGTAATTATTATCCTACAGCTAGTGATATGTTCTGACAATTTATATGATCATACCTGAATATGAAATTATGATTATATAATACTATTTCAATATACAATTTATACCATACAATATGGTGTAAATTATTAAACAAAATACTAAGAAAATTCAATCTCAGCAAAATTTACCAGTGTCATTTTTTTTTTTTTACCTAGAAACCTGGTATGAATAATTGCAAATATGATAACTTGCCTTTGTACTTTTCATTTATGGAAAAAAAGGAGAAGCCTGTTATACTAGGAAGGAAATAATGAGGTAACCAAAATCTACACTCTTGTCATTCTGTATGCTTAATCTCTGAAAGTTACCTATACTTTGCACTAGCTTAATGTGATTAAGAAAAATGCTAACAATTACTTGTATGGCAGTAAACTACAATCAAGGCCATAAATGCCAGTCACAGTATTTTCAATATTGTTGGTTATATTTAAAGTTTCCTTACAATAAACAACACTTTTATATATAAATATATGCTTATTGATATTGTTGTGTTTTAATTTTATTATCATAAAGTTACAAGTGAACTGTTTATTTATTAAAACATTCATAATTCTTTACACTTTCATGTTGATTTTCATCAGTGAAGAAGTTTTGCAGATACTCAGGATAATCATTGACTGGTGTAGTAATATACTTCATATTTGATGATATACTTGCGTTATATAATCAGGAAAAATCTGTAGTAGTGGGGAATGCCAAACGTCACATAGTCACAGATTTTGGATTTCCCAGAAGTGTCCCAAAGTATGGCTTAATGTTGCAGCACTGTATTGTGTTGTTCTTGGGAACTGGATGATTTCTGGAATTTTCTTTTTTGGTGAATGCAGGGTTTTCCTTTGACCGTAATAGAATAGTCGCTTTGTGAATTCCATACCAAATATTATATCTTTCATCAGTCAGCGCTTGGGATTTCTCCTGGATATATTCATATGAATGGCTCAAAAATGCTAGTCTGAGCATCATAAATTTGGCAAGTGTTTGTCCTGAGAAGGAAATCATACGAAGTTACCGATTTTTCTTGTTTGGACCTTTCAAAAAAAGGTAGAAAGTTCTAATAATCTTAAACAATTGTATGTCACGTTTACATTATGAGAATATCTAGGCCCATATTTAGATTACCTGACGCTTTTGTTTTTAAAGATTTTGTCATCCTCTAGCCTGGTCCCTGAAGGAACAGGACTTAGGTAACTACTTGGCACATCCCTGTTAGTCTTTCTGTTTCTTTCTTCTCTCCCCCACCTCACTAGTGAATTTTGCAAACCTGTAGATGATTTAAGCAAACTTGACAAGTGGCTAAGGTCTAAAGAGGAAAACAAAATGCTCTGGTGAGCTCTTTGAAAATATGCCCTGCTGGGTAAGGAGAGGCGTGCCAGAGGAGAGAGCAGTTCAGTAATAGCAGGGCATTGAGTTGCTCACCTGCTGCTGAGCACAGGAGAAGCCGCATGGCCGTAAGTATTGACACATGCCTTAACCATGGCAAAAGCTTCAGCCATGGCCCTTGGGCCATCACAAGACACAAACCGTAAGGAAGCCAAGCTTCCTTGGTCCTAGTGCTCATGCCACTGCTCTTTTTAATGGCATTTGGTTTTGCTCCATGAGATTTCCTCCAAGTCCATCTGGGATTAACACTTACGAAATTATTCCCTTCTTGAGCTCCTGTCAGTCCACAAGTGACTGATTGTGTAAGTCTTGGAGGCTAAACTGCTATGAAGAGCACTGTGAAACCATCTGCAACTTAAAACATTTGTCATTTCATCATTTTCCCTCACGTTACCTTTTTCCTTCAGTGAAAGGTCTTTGCTGGGGAGTCATAGGTTTTGTTTGTTCTTTGGAAATGTTTGGTGCTTTAAGCTTCCTCTAGTCACTTTCAGATCAGTTACATTAAAATTTGTGTCATTTTGTGTCATTTGTGACAAACTTTCCCTGGCAGACAGTGAGGTTTTATTGTTTTTTTTTTTAAGATCAAAGAGTTCTCAGATGTGCAAAATTAGTATCTGCTGTTCATCCTTCACATGCCTGAAACAACAAATTTTTACTATTTTCTTATTTTTAGACATTTACTGCCTTTGCTGAACAAAGTGATTTGCTGAAGGTCATTTTACCACAGAATGGACATTCTTACATGCTCTTGCTAAAGTTGTTTAAAGCGCCTTTTATCTGCTCATACATGTGATTTTTTTTAGGCGTGTGTTTTTTCGGGTTTTTAAGGTATTTTCTTTTCTCGTGTCTGTAGCTCCTCAAATAAGCTATACTACATTTTCCCCTGGGAGGAATGGGTTTCTTCTTTGTAAGCTGAGAGTACAGAACTGTGTTACAAAATTTATGATTATTTTCAAGTCAGTCTGGTAGCTGAATTTCCTTCAGACATATACCAAGGCTGTTTCTAAGTTTTTCATCCACTTTTTGGCTCAAGAGGGTGCTTTGCAGACTAGAAGCTCTCTTTTGGTGAATGGAAGTGGAACAGATTAATCTTGCAAGAATGTGAAAAGCCTAAAGAAATTCCCTTTGACCACTGTCTTTTCCTTCACCCCATTTCTCTCTTTGCCTCAAAATTATCCTTACCTTGACAGCCAGGTGAAGATCCAGTGGCAGTAGCACAGTGTAAGGCAAGTGGAGTGACTGGCTGGGTTTTGTACTGGGAGTGACTCTCTCCTCATCATCCTCTTTAGCCCATCCCTGTCCCTTGTACGAGGGTGAATCAAGCTGAGCTGGAAGAGTGCAATAATTGCGGTGCCATGGCTGTGCAAATACCGTGGATAGCACTGTGCTTCTTCCACAGAGCTAGTGGAAGAAATATACATGCCCTCTATGGGAGAAAGGAGAAGAGAGAAAGAGCCAGCTATTCCAGGAAAGAAACTGCCAGTCAAAACAGTCTGAAAAACTCTGATACTAGGTTATACTAGGCCATTTTGACAGCATCTTCTGACTCAAACTTTTCATGCTTAGTTAAGTGAATTCACTGGCCTTAAAATAGCATCACGGCATGGTATGAATACTTGGTCTTTCCTTTTTTGATGGTATTGAATTATTAGAGGGCAGCCCTAGAGTTGTGGGGAAGGATAACCTTCTATGAGCAGGTCGCTCAGTGAGGCGCAGTAATCCCTCGAGGCTAAGTGAGCCTGATGGAGCTGCTGGGATTGGCTCCCCCACATTTCTGAAGATGCTGATAATGTGGCTCTGATAAGCGTCATCTTTGGAAAAAATCTTCCAAGCTTCAGCAAACTATCTTTTCTATTTGTTGGTTTGACCTTGTGGAGTAAGATGAGGTGACTGTCTTAAACAAATTAGCCTTACCTTTGCCGTCATTTAGCTCCTGTTCTCACTTCTGGCTGCCGCTTTGATATATAGCCTGCCTTCTCTCTATAGTTATGTCCATACTAGAAAATTATATGAGCCCGAGACTATTTGCTAGTACTAAGGCATCAAATGGCCAACATTCATACTATTTTAACTGTTTGTGTGAGCTAATTTATAAGTTGTCCTATAAACATTTTCCAGCTTACTGTATGAGGTGGCCATGTACAGATGACCCACTAGGAATGGTCCTTATGTGAGAATTATTTGCTGTTGTTCAAGCAAAAATTGTGCCAGGGCTATTCTAGCAATTTTGGAGTATAGACAACTGTATTCCAATACCCAGGAACACTATCAGGCACTTTAATTTAGTACAGAGAGAAGCTACAGATCCTCTGTGTTTGTAGTGTCTTCTTGACTTGTTTTTCTGCAAGCTTTGGGTTAGACAGAGGGTTTTCTTACTTCCCTTTCTTACAGATTGTTTCTTGATCTGTTAGGTCTCTCTTTTTCCTGACACCAGTTGCATTTTTTGTCTTGCGGTCCCTTTGTAGCTAAGACTGGATTCTGTGTCATAATGGCATGAAGTTAATTCCTTATTAATTCCTGATCTGACTTGGAAGAAGAAAATCCTCTGGCCTGTTGTACGCCCTGTATCTCCCCAACCTGAACCACTGTAGGAGGCAAGCAAAGCTTCCCTTCTGTCGTTCAAATCAATGGTCCACCATTCTCACGTGGAAATTGGGGTTGGCGGGAGGAAAAGCTTTGGCAGCTCCAGTCTTTTCTGGGAGCAACAGATCCTTTGCTCTGCATTCCCAACAGCACCTTCTGAGGGGTGATAAAAGAGGTGACGTGGGAGTTAGTATGCCTAGAGCCATCACTAGGATGTGCAGTGAGCCAACCCCCACTGCAGCTAGCTGCCAAAGGCTGGGAGAAGAGAGGAGGAGTGGGAGTAGCTTTAGGAGAATGAGAAGTCACTACGAAAGGAGAAAACTGATGTGAAAAAGGCAGAATGGATGGAGAACAGAGGCTGTCATACTGGGCAAAGGTGAAAGCTCTGGGGAGTAGGGTTGGTCTGATACTTACAGTGTTAATTGGAATCTGGATACAGATGTGAAAGCTCCTGAAGCAGAATTAAAATAATGATATGGTGTATTTGAAAAAGTCAGCAGTAGAAGGTAGGTCATAAATGCAAGGGCATTGGCTTTGGACAGAAGAGATTAAAAGTAGATACGTGCAAAACTACTGTATAATAAATATTTTACTGGTGTGATTTTGAATATAATCTTATGCTTTTTGAAAAACTACCTTGTGATTTCTTAACTTCTTGGCTGGCAATTTTAAGATTTAAATAGCTATAATAAGACAGGCAAATGCAACTTTATTTATATCTTTATCTTCTGTTTATATAGAATTTTTCCTGGTCATTCATGCTTCCTAGTAGCCATCCAAAATGTGACAAGAACTCACAACTAACCCCTCCCAGTCCCCCACCTTGCTTTCTACCTCTCTTCTAGCAGCAAAAACAACTGAATCAACAAAGCTACCAACAATGTTGATGTTAAGCAGTACTGATTCATTCTCTGAGTACCTATTCATCTTGGTCATACAGTAAGATGAGGCAGGGTGTGTGGGGTAGGGGGAGTAATGATTTTTAATTAGAGGCTAGACATACAGAATAAGGAGTATTGGTTTGACAGTCTTAATTCTGACATTTAGCAGATCAATGTTTGACTTCAACCAAGAGGCGTTTAGTAAGTAATCCGTGTGTTCCACTGCCATCTACTGCATGGAGTATCTGTCCTTTTACTCATTTTCCAGTTTTACTCATTTTCTCACAGGGTATGCATTCATTTAGAATATGCAAAGTAAAAACAGATTTTAAAATAAGAAAGCTGTTATGATTTTGTTTTCAGATTCTCAAAACTATTCAGACATTCACATTTGCAAGTTTTTAATCTAAGTCCTAGGTAAGATTCTTATTTTTCTGCATTCTGTGTATGTCACAGATATTAAGTGTGATAGCTGGGCTTGAATTCTGCAGTGATACTTACTTGTCTAGACCTGTACCTGGAATCGGGGCCAGTGGATTGAGAGAGTTGGGCTTCAGACTTAACATTTATGCAGAATTTTTTGTAAGGAACCATGAACTTCCACAGCAAATGCATTTTACATTTATTTTGGGACACTTTTTGTTTTGGATAGAAAGTAATTAGTATCATGGTGGAAACTTAGGGAACAAGGTACTAGCCTTCAGGCCATCATTTTTTTCTGAAAAATGTCATGGAGTTTGAAACAGGATTATGTATGTTCTGTAGCCACTTGATCTGGCCCGTGCGCTCTCCACATTCTGCATCGTGGCAGACGAGTTTTTTGAAGAGCAAGTAGCTATACCACAGCACATTAGCTTATTTACTGAGTGGGAAAAAAAGCATGTGCAAGACTTCTGTCAAATTTGGATTTGGAAATGGAGAGCTCACACTAAAATTTATTAAAGAGCCAACAGGCCCGGGTCTCTCCACAAACAGATTAAAGGCTATTTAGATGCATAAGGGAAGAGAGGAAAGGAACACAGTTTTAAAGTTAATTTTATTTTGGGTTAGTGGGAAAAAGATTATTCCTGGTTTACCACTTTTCAATTTATTAAAAAATGCTTTCTAGAGTGAGGAGGTGATGAAAGATTTCTTATATAAACATATATCTGTTACCTATGAAAAGCCTGAATTCTAAGTATAGGAAAAATCTAAGCTTGTGAAATGTAGAGTTAGACATTAAGTATTATCAGAAGCTGTCTACTCTCTTAGTAGTTGGATCTCCACGTTTATTTTCAGACAGGTATTTGTTCAAATAATTATACGTTTTCAAACAGAGATGATCTGTAAAGGATTATTTTGTTATGTAATTAGGCAGAGAGAATTTTTAGTTAAATTCCATGGGATTGGTTTTCCTACTGACTTCTTTGTCAGCTAAATTAGCACATATAAGAAGTATTCATTTCCAGTTCATTCTAGAGAAGATACTGCATGTTTCTGGCAGTGATAGCTCACATCATACAGTGCCTACAAATTGGAAAGACTTTACTAATAGACAAACTATCACTTCTTGGAGAAACCAAATCCAAACTGTCCAGTGCTGTGACATGACAGAGAAATCTGCACACTGAGTGTGTTTTGATGCTAACTGTGTCTTCACTGCATCTGACTTTTTTTCGTGTTTGTAGACCTTTGGAAACAATAAAACCAGCATTCCCTCTAGTGGCCACCGCTGGCATGTTTCAGGGGACATAAAACTTACTGAGAACTCTACAAATGAAGCCATTTTTATTTCAATTTTAGTAGCTAATTTTTTTTTGCAGGGTTGGGAGGGTTGTCTGTCTTCTCACATAGCTATGGTAGAGCACCTCAAAGTTGGAGATGTGTTGTGGGCTGCTCATCTGGAGATACATACACCATGGAAGGTTTGGAGTTGGAGTTTTAAGTGTTATGATATGCATGAGTAATTTGCTTATTTAGATACCACGTTAGCAAATCGTAACAGAAGCTTTAATACAGGATGCGGGAGATGCTCACGTGATTAGGAGGATGCTGAAAAAAGGGATAAGGAGTGATTTTCTTGAAAAAAAGTCCCAACAGCTCCAAAATCTTGAAATTATCTGTAACTGTCCCTTTATAGAAGACTAGTGATTGTTTCTGAATTGCACATGGATATATTTTGTAACCTGTTTTACCACGAGGACTTGGCCTCAGGTCAGGAGTGCGTTCTCACCCGCCTCGGCCTCGCTGTGCAGGTGTGAGCAAACCCAGCAGTACCTCACTTCTCATTTCCTCCGCTCTCGACAGACACGCTGTCAACCCAAACCGAGCTGTATCCGGACCGTGCGGGAAGGTACGGCAGCAACGAACGGACACACAGATCTGTAGGGGTTAAAAAAAATTAATTTTCGCTTTCCACCGACTCGTAGTGCGGACCCGCGCTGCCGAACACGGCGTTTTTGGCGACGCGGGAGCAGCCGGCGCCGGCGCGGGCCGCTGCGCGCTGCTGACTCACGCCCCGACCTTCCGCGACTTCCCTCGCCTCCTGCGCCGCTCCTTTATACGGTAACGGGCGGCGGCGGCGCCCGCCTCGCCGGAGCGCCCCGGCGCCCGGCAGCGCCGGTCAGCGGCGCCGCGGCGCCCGCAGGAAGCGCGGCGGGCAGCCGCCGGGCCTCCTCCCGGTTGTCACTCAGAGGGGCAAGGGACCGGGGGGCCCCGCCGGCTGCCTCTGCCCCACCGCGGGCGGCGAGCCGCGGCCCCCTGGGTCTGGCGGCGGCGGCCGCGGCCACAGGCGCTCATACACGTGTCCTTACGGCTCTTGTTTACTATCGGCCGAGCGCCGCGCAGAGCATCCTGGGGGCTGTTGTCTTATCGCGTCCAAGTTGGAAGGCAGCGGCGGTAGCAGACACTACAGCTCCCAGAATGCCTCCGTGGGAGGGAGCGGAGGCCTTGGCCAATCCGAGAGCTGTCTTGGGGTGATTGACGTGAAGCGCGGTGCAATCAGGTGTGCAGCAGAGTCAAAACATGTCCGCCCTCTGGGCGGATTCCTGATGGGCAGGCCACAAGGCCAATAGGAAGCAGCGGTGGCTTGAGCCACGTCGTTCTCGGCCATTCGGCGACTGAGTACCGAGGGGAGCGGGCGGGACTCCGCGTGGGGAGGAGGCGGGGGGGGAAGCCGAGGGGAATTTGGTAATGGCGACGGGTTTGGTAAGTGCAACAAAGTTTAGAGCTGCCGCTTGCGAGGGGCTGCGAGCCCCCCGCGCGGGACGGACGGCCCGTGCTCGGCCGGAGGGGGGCGGCGGCGGCGGGCCGAGCCGAGGAGACGGTTGGGTCCTGGCTGCCGGCGGCCGCCGAGCGTTGTTTACTGCTCCCCTTCGCTCACCGGCCGCGCGGAGCCGGCGCCGTCCCGCACTGCCAGGCTGCGAACTCGCGGGGCTGTGCTGCGGCGCCGCCGCCCCTTCGAGCGCTTCAGCTGCGGCGCCGGACAGCGGATGCCGGACAAGGCGCTTCCCCCTCCCCCCCCCTCCCCTTCCAGGGGAGCCGCCGGGCTGGCGGAGCGAGGGCGCTCTGCGCTGCCCCGCGGGGTGCCGCGGCGGGGCAGGGGCTCGGCGAGCCGGGGGCGAAGCGGGGCGACCTCGCGGCAGGCAGGCGGGCGGGCGGCGGGGCTGGCGGCGCCGCGGCGGGAGGGTAACGACGGGCGGCGCGGGGGCGGCGGTGCAGGGCGGGTAGGGGGCGCCCCCCGCCGCTGCCCCCCTCCCGCCCGCGCCGCTGCCCCCCCCGCGCCGCGGCGGCTGTTACGCAGTTCTGAATGAATGGGGCCTTGCGCGCATGCGCGGTGCCGGCCAGAAGTTTATAAACAAGGGCAGCGTCCAGGCGGGGATCACGTGACGGGGTGGGGGGGCAGCGCGCGGCGGGGGGAGGGGAGGGGAGGGGCAGCGCGCGGCGCGGCGGGGGAGGGGAGGGGAGGGGAGGGGGCGGTGCGCGGCGCGGCGGGAGGAGGGGAGGGGGCGGCGCGGCGGGGCGCCCGCGGGCCGCGTCCCCGCGCGCCTCCAGCAGCAGTCGGAAATGGCTCCTTGCTGGAGCTGAGGCGCGGTGGATTTATCGGCGTGGGGCGTTTACGTGGAGCGAGGAGACCAGCGTTTCCTCCGTGCTCGCGGTGGCGTGCGCAGGGCTCTCCTCGCGAGGCTGGCGGCGCGCAGCGGAATGAATCATCCTCGGCCCTCCGAGGCCGCGCTTGCGCTGCAAAGTTTTCTGGCCCGGCTGCGCTGGTCAGGGATGCGGAGAGAGGATCCCTGATCAAAGCAGCCGTGCCAGGAAGAGTCCCTGGTGTAGATCCGGTCTGGCCAGTATGTTGTGTTTTGCTTGGGGAAGCTGTTCTCCGTGCGCAGCTCCATCCAGTAAACTGCTCCAGGCATAAACCTTGCCTGGGACTTGAGCAGTAGGTTGGGGGAAGGAGGGCAGATGCCGAAAGGAAAACCGCGCGGAGCACTTCCACCCAAGCACTCCAGCCCCGTGCGGTTTGAGTGGGTGTCGCCCAGTTGCTGCCAAACCCCTTCTCAGCCCCAGCCTTTTAGAAGGATCAATTTAAGCTCTCTATTAAAAATGGGCAGAATATGGTCTAGCCAGAAAGCTCTTTGTTAATGTTGCCAATTTTTTACATAGGACAGGTCAACTTATTTTGAAATGTAAATTCATGAGTAGATTCCTTTAGCCTCTACAAAAAAGTGGCAGTAATTATAGCCCTGGTTGCATACTTCTAGAAAACATATTTCACAACAGTTTTTGAACATGAAATTGAATTAAAAAGGAAAAAGACTGTACAAGCTAATTAACATCTATTCCCTTAATGTTCCAAAACATAGACAGGCAAGGGACAAGATGAGAAGCATATGATGTCCAAAGCAGGCTTTAATTTAGCAGAATAAAAAAAAAAAAAAAAAAAAAAAAGAAAAGGAAAATTGAGCTTGGGCACATTTTCTTTTTTGATTTCCTTTTAATTCATTTGTTAAAAAGTTTTTTACTTTTGCATCTGAATGACTTTGGTTTAGAGAAATTCTGGTGACTGGTAAGCACAAATCACTTCTCAGATGAAACAAGTCTCTTTCCTGTCTAGACTAGCACCCTGTATCTGTATCTTGTCTCTGATCTTCAATGTATTAGGTATACCAGGACAGGGACTTCCAGATCCTGGCAATGGGAGGAAGGAAGGAGAGGGTAACATTCCCAAAATAAGTTGCCTTGCTCATTTTAGTAGGAAGATTAGAAAGGAAGAAGGGAAAAAATGGAGGGGAGGGGAAGCAGAAGGGGAAAAGAAAGAAAGGGCACAAACAAGCCAGAAAAACAAGGAGTGGCTTTTCAGAGTGAAATAGTTGAAGATAATCATCAAGGTCTTGACCTATACTATTGAGACCTGTTTTTTCTTTTTTTTCTTTCTTTCTTTTTTTCTTTCTTTTTTTTTTTTTTAATGTTAACAAATGACTGGCCTTTCTTCTCTTTTGGTATTCTTTATTCTTGCTGTCCCTAGTGGATGATAGAGGAATAAACTTCATTGAAGATGGTTCTTAGAGGTAAAATACAAATACCATTGATGTTTATTTGACTGTATGTTCTCGTTTCTCTTTCTTCTCCTCACTCCATCTCAGTAAAATTCAGAGTTGCACCATTTTGACTTCTATACTGGTGAGATTTGAGTAGTATTTTTTTTTTATGTTTAGAATGCCTCTTTAAATGAGGCTTTTACTTAAGAGGTTAAGCAATGAGAAGATTAGAAATTTTCTGAGAGGTCCTTGATAGCTCACAAACTGTCCATGATACCAGTGTGATTATTTGGAGTAGTACATTCAGTTGTTTTCTGAAGTCAGACTTAAATTTTCTTGTGTACTTCTGAAATTTCCAAAGGGTCCTATTAACTATACTATAAAGGTTCAGGTTGGTCAGACTGCTTTTGCTAAGCCCAGTATGTAGCCCAAAGGATTACATCTGAATTGTACTGTACATAGGACAAGGTGCAAAATGAATGAAATGAATTTGTAGGATGAGTAAAAACGTAGAAATTGTTAATGTTAGCTGTATATATACAATACTTTTAAAACAATTGTGTATTAAAATGTAGCTATTTTGTTCATAATTGCTACCACACAGCTTTTTATCTACGGGGCCTTTCAGGATGCTAGGCTTACTGCTCCATATGTAATTATTAGACTGTTTTTAGCTATTGTCTTTCTCTACTGTGGATAACAGCAGCATTACTGGATGTGCATGTGGTAGACTTAGAAGATTTTCTTTACTATTAAACTGTCTTCTTTTATAAGAGATTTGTGGTTACTTTTTCGGTGATACTTCATGAAAGCGGAAACTAATCACATTATGGTAGCTTTAATTAATCATCATCTGAAAAAACAGTAGATAACTGAATTACTAAAGACTGGATAACCTTGTTTTCCAGTTTCTAGAGAGGGTGGTTGTGTAGAATAATCACACAGTTGTCTGACTGTTGAAGTTAATTTAAAATATGAGTTTTAGTTTACATGTTACAGCACAGAGATTTGGGGAGATGAAACTGCAGCAAAATCTAGTCTTTCTTTCCTTTTGCAACATAATTAACAGTATTAGTATTTAAAAACAGTTGAGAATGTGGCTGAAATTAGTAAGAGACAGGAAGGGCAATGAGAAGGCTTCTGCAGGTATGCCAGTAATAATAGGATGACCAGAGAAAATGTGGATCTGATGCTTAGTGATGTAAGAGACCTAGTGACAAAAGATTGAGGACATCCTCCTTGCTTTGGTCTTTACTTGCAAGGCCTGTGCTTGGATGTCTAAAGTCCCTGAACATGGTGGCAGAGTTGGAAGGAGTAAAGTATTTCTCTAGCTGTGGTAGTGGATGATCAAGTTAGGGACACAGACGAGTCCGGAGGACTGGCTGGGATGTGTCTGCGGGAGCTGGCTGATGTCATTGTGAGTATAGTCTCTGAATGTATGAAAGTGTGGCTTTTGGGATGGGGCAGGGTCCCAATAACTGGAAAAAGGGAAATGTCACACATCCTCTTCAGGACAGAGGATATGGGGAAACTAGAGGCAGGTCAGCCTAACCCTAGCCTTCAGGAAGATTATGGAGCAAATCCTCCTGAAAGACACATCCAGGCATTTGTAGGACAAGAAGTGACTGGGAACAGCCAGCATAGATTTACTGAAGGCAAATCATATGCGACCTATCTGATTGCCTTCTGTGATGAGATGAGTGACTGAGTGGACAAAGTACCACTTTACCTTTACTGTAGCAAGGCTTTTGACATGGCCTCCTGTAGTACATTTGTGACTGGGCTGGAGAGCAATGGACTACATGGGTGGACTACAACAACATCGGTGGAAAATTAGCTGGGCTCAGAGGGTGGTCAGATGTTCAAAGTCCAACTTTGGGTGGTTATGAAGGGCTGATCCTGTTCAGTATCCTCATTAGTGACTTGGATGAAGGACAGAATGCAACCTCAGCAAGCTTGTGATAGCAAATTGGTAGGGGGTAGTCAACACACTGGAGCATAGGCCTACTATTCAGTGGGATCTTGACAGCTTGGAGAAGCGGTTTGACAGAAGTCTCAGTCTTGCACCTTCGGCATAGTGATGCCATAAAACAGTACGAGCTAGAACAGATTGGCTAGAAAGCAGCTTTGCAGAGAAGGACCCTCATGGACAAAGGTTGAAGATAAGTCAGCAGCATTCCCTTGTGGTAAAAAGACCAATGTATTGGCTAGACTGTAATCAGTAGGTCAAGCGTCTATTTTTGTATATACATTTTTTTTAAAAAACCTCTGTCTCTTTAAAGTCAGATACTTTGGAACATCCTAACATGGTGTGGGAAGTGAAGACAAATCAAATGCCTAATGCTGTTCAGAAACTCCTTTTGGTAGTGGACAAGAGAACTTCAGGGATGAATGAGTCACTGGAGTTGCTGAAATGTAATGAAAACCTGCCATCTTCTCCTGGATATGCATCCTGTGATGAGCACATGGAACTTGGTAAATAACCTGACTGCTTCAGATGCAGCCGAATTCTGAAGCTGATACAATTGTAACTTTCTTATAGTGAAGTTACTGGAAGCTGACTGAATGAGATTACTTGTGTTTAACTTGGGTAAAACAGGGAATATGACAGTGAATAGTGACATCTGAAAGTCTCAGTTTACAGTCAGTTTTCCTTATAACTCATTTCCAGTTCTGATGTCTTGACTTGTTGACATAAATATGTTCGTTGAGCAAAAAGCTACAAGTTTCTTCTCCTGATCTCCAAAGTTTTGTTTGGCCCAGGAATAACAAACAGAAAGCTCTGGAGCTCCTCCTGCAGGGGAATTCTGCTATTGGATCAACTCCAAATAGAGATTTTGAGAAAGAGGAATGCTTAACGTCAGTTCTTGCATATTGGAGAAAAAGAGCATATACATTATTAAGTATTGATGTAATCAATGAAATATTAACACATTGAATTGAATGTATAAAGTAATTAAGATCAATGGTACTTAGTTACACAAGAGTATATAATATTCTTCTGTTAACAAGCTGGCCACTGGACTCTCTTTTGCTATCCTGTGTAATGTATAAAATGTGTAGATTGTTGGTTGTAGTTCACACCCACCAGGATGTATACCTAGCTTTCATGACTTGTGAAGTACTTAATTCCGGTTTAGTGGTGGAAACATGGAAAGCTTTGCCCTATACAGCCTCTGATTTTGGAAGTTTTTAGTGGCATACATGGTGTGCCAGATGATTTTAGTTGCCTTTTATTGAATCTGCTGCTATTACAGTAAAGCAGATTACTACCTTTACAGAATTCTGCAGTACAATTTTGTGTTAACTATTCAGTCTAGCAAAAAATAATAAAATAATAATAATAATAATAATAATAATAAAAGAATGTTATCAGATTGTGGGTTTTCTTCTAGAGTTCCTTGATACTTTTTGTTAAAATGCCTATATGAATGAATAATAGATTAGCGTTTTGGTCATTTTTATGACCATTTTGAAAATATTATGAACAGGATTTATGAAATGTTGGTAATTGTGCTATAAGAAAAAAAAAGTTACTTTGTTCAGGTTACTGCTTGATTTTCTATTCAAGAGATTGTTTGTCAAGTATAATTTAACAGTGGTATAATTACGGTAATTTATGTATTTGTTTGTAGATGATCTTCCTGAACTACAGGCTGTGCAGACAGATTCTACTCCACCTGCACTTTTTCAGCTTAATGCAGATGTTTCACATCAAGAATGTTCAAGGCCTTCATGGAACCAACATACCTCAAACAGCAATTCAGAAAGTGTTTATTCGTGTGAGAATGGGGTGAACTGGTTGACAGAATTGGCAAATATAGCCACAAGTCCTCAGAGTCCTTTGATGCAGTGCTCTTTTTATAACAGGTACTGACTTCCATTTCATTTTTTTAGCTCTAGGATGTATAACATCTTCAGAAACATTTCCTTTGCTCTCCAAGCTGTCTAAATTTGAACTGGAGACCTGTTTTTGATTGTCATCTTCCTGTATAGTAACTTTATTCTTTTTGCAGAAGATTGCGCAGAGCCTGTTGCAAACTTTTTAATTGCCAGCCAGGAATGAGGTTGAACAATTTAAGGGCATTCCTTAACCACAGGAAGCTCAGAAACTACAGGCATTTACCTGGTGTGCAGCAGTATAGGAAAAGTTCTGATGAATTTGTTACGCTAAGCTCTATATTCACTAATGCACAGACTTCAGAATTTTTTAAAAGAGCTATTTGGAAATTTAATGCAATGTACTATTTATTGATGCTGTTTCAGATGTGTGATCTGCAAATTCCATAAGGCTGTAAGAAGCAGTGTGGGATCTTGAATTTTCTTGGCTTCACCTTTTATTTGGAGCTTTGGTCTTTGGTTATGATAAAAAAAAAAATGCAGTAGTGTTAACAGTAATGCAATGCTTGCAATTTAATCATTGTGACAGAGCAGGTATCCATACACAAGTCAGGGTACTCTTAAGAATGGGGTGCTAACTTAAAGATGTTTGTAAAAACTCAAGCATTATGCCAGTGAGGTGCTGACAGGGAAGTACCGTCATTTGGGTGGAATATAGAAGCTATGCAGCAATTATGCTAAATACTCCCTTTGCCTGAGCTTGTACCCTTTAGTCATCGCATTTGAATATTGATGTGTGGGAAGTTTAGTTGGTATTTGGCTCACAGAGACAGAAATATTTGTTCAAATTAAATTTTTCATACCTAAGTTGAAAACTACCTTGATTGTCTCCTCTTTTTCTTCAGACTACAGTGTGGATACAGCTTCAATGTCTTTGCACACTGTAAGTCATCTGCAATGAACATTCAGTTGCACCTACAGAATATCTGCTTCCTTTGAGTGAAACGAGTTTAATATGAGTTTGATAATTCAGATACAGACGAGCATAATTTTCTGTGTACATTCAGAATGTGGATGCAAGCAGGATATGCACAAATGATTGTGAATTTAAATTTCAAATGTTAAAGATCACTAAACCAAAACAGTTTAGAGTAATGTTAGCTAAATATTTCATTTCCCTAATCTGAGATGCTTTAAAATTACTTTGCTTTGTAGATCATCTCCTGTTCACATAATCGCCACAAGCAAAAGTTTACATTCCTATGCACGTCCTCCACCAGGATCCTCAAAGAATGATCCTAATTTCTCCAAGAATGATTTGGATGAAACACCAGTTAGACATGAAAGGGTGAGTTGTCCTGAGATGTCTCTGACATAAATAAAGAAGCAAGAGTAATGGATTAAGCTTTTCAAATAGAGAGACTGGTTAAAAAAAAATGCAGTTGTTTATTTTTAATACCATTTGTATTGAAGCTAGATTTTTTTATTACCTTTCTTTTTACCAAACACAATGAGCTTGTTGTGTTACATGATACAGATAGCCCACACTATAAAGAGATCCCATTCTAAAAATACTTTGCTTCTCCTGCATTACCTTCTACAGCAAGGATTTAAAATTGTATTAATTGCTTTTTGCTATCTTGAAAAGGAAATAAGGAACCATCTCCTTTTAGATGTACGAAAATTGTCAGTCTCGTTTCTCCTTTTTCTGTAATTAATTTGTTCCCAAACATGATTTGTTAAAAATGTTGAGTCTCTCCCAGTGGTTTATGTAGAACAGAATTGACCTGATGCCTTTTCTATTTATTTGACCACAGAATAACATGTGCTTTGAGTAGTTCTTGTTCATAGCTACAGTGGAGTGATACACACACACACACACACACACACACACACATATAATACACACACTATATACAATAGTAATACTGTATGCTATATATATATAAAATATTATATACTATATATAGTAAATACTATATAGTATATTTAAGCCTAAGGTGATCTGTTCATAGAGGGCCAAATGAATCTCAGATAAAGGATGAAACATAAGAATTTCAGGATAGCACATATCAAAGAGAGGACAGAAAATACTTGATTCACATTTTCTGAATTCCTTGAATCTTGTCCTCATTTTGTATTCCTATTTGAACTTAATGCAGCGATGTGACTCAGATGCGGATTTGAGAATGTGCCTAAAATATATATAAGACCAGCCCTAAAACCTTATATTCAAATACCTACACCATTTTGTTTTTGTTTTTGTTTTTGTTTTTTTAATAGGCTAACAGTGAATCAGAATCTGGCATTTTCTGCATGTCATCACTTTCAGATGATGATGATTTAGGATGGTGCCATTCTTGGCCGTCAACTGTTTGGCACTGTTTTTTAAAAGGTAAAAAAGCATGCGTTGCTGAATAAGTATTTTGACTTTTCTTTATTTGTAACGGAGCCTTTTTCACACTACATTGATCCATTTTTCTTTTTCCTTCAAAAAATCTATTAGGCTCACGTTTATGTTTTCATAAAGGACGCAATAAAGAATGGCAGGACGTTGAAGATTTTGCAAGATCTGAAAGCCATGGAAATGAGGAAAATCTCCCAGTGGGTGCTTACAAGGTAGCTGTTAGTTCTAATAAATTCATTTCAACAGCTGTAGCAAAATACTTAGTTTGTAATGTTATCTCTCTGCCTTTATATACTGTCTCAAGGGGTTTTATAGAAGACAGATTTATACTGAACCTGTCTAATGCTGATCACATTTGAGTATTTTGTCATAAAGCAATTGAACTAAATGCATTTAGGCATGCTTTGAATGTTGTGTACTCTTTACTAATTTACAGAGAAGGCACTTAAAATTTTGGTGTTCTTTAATGCACCATAAGATGATGAAGATACATTTGCAGTATACACAGGTTTATGCTTTTCTGAGGGGAAAAATTCTGAATTGCCTGTGTGTTCTCAGGGCTATGGTTCTGATGGTTTGAAGTTGATATCTCATGAAGAAAGCGTTTCCTTTGGTGAGTCAGTGCTGAAGCTGACTTTTGATCCTGGCACAGTGGAAGATGGCTTGCTTACTGTAGAGTGCAGACTTGATCATCCTTTCTATGTTAAAAACAAAGGTATGAAATTACTACAAGTACAATGTACTTGGTTTTCTGTACTCAAAGAAAGTAATTGCAAGTCTTACTGCCATCCTGTGTTGCTCAAGAAATTGATAAAAGCAGTGTTGTAGAATCCATTGACTGACTTCGCAAAGAAAAACAGAATTTGAAAGAACAAAACTGTAAAAGTAATAAATAGTTCATGTGTCTTGGAGGAAGATTAGGTCAAATAATGTAAATGGAGAACAGGAAAACAAACTGGGGGGAGAAAGGAAAGCTGCAAATAAGAAAGGTTTTTCTCACTTACTAAATGTAGAAATTTGGATGATGAAGAGTTCCAGTTTTCGATTTTTTTTTTTGATAGAGTGAGATTCTACTTGAGATAAAAATTAACTATTTGTAAGAATTCCCTAAGTAAGTGTTTCTGATTTTTATTTTGGGTGAAAGAAAGTATATATCAGAACATTTTTATAATGTGATTCCATTTAGATCTATAGGATTGCTCCAGTTAAGAACTAGAGAGATTGTCTGGCCGTTTGTCTAATTTAACTCTTTACCACTTCAGGTTGGTCATCTTTTTATCCAAGCTTGACTGTGGTACAGCATGGCATTCCATGCTGTGAAATGCATCTTGGAGATCTGTGTCTACCTCCTGGACACCCTGATGCCATTAACTTTGATGATTCAGGTGTTTTTGATACATTTAAAAGGTAATTTTTGGATAAAGTGGCCTCAGCAGTTTTCACATTTGATGAGTAGACATCTTAAGTCTACAAGAATTTAAAATATATGTAGAGCAAAGAGAGAATACTTCTGGGGTGATACAAGACGAATGAGAGGGAAAATGGAGACTGAGTATCAGGAGAGTGTGTAGTAGTGTCCTCTGCTATACTGTGAAGTAAGACTTCAGAATGAAGTAATTTCTCAGCCCCTATTTATGGTAGTTTAAAACAGATTAGATAAAGCAGTAAAGAATATATTACCTGCAAAAATTCTTTAGGTAAAATGAGTTAGATTTGAATGTTCTAATACAGTTTTCCCACAATATAACATGTTCACTAGCTATTAATGTACGCTTAATGTGCAGCTAGGGTTCTGCTATTTT
Organism: Rhea pennata; assembly: GCF_028389875.1. NCBI lineage: Eukaryota > Metazoa > Chordata > Aves > Rheiformes > Rheidae > Rhea > Rhea pennata. Next base: position 15,589,854 of record NC_084663.1, read on the forward strand.
GTTACTCTCTTCCAATATAACAGACATATCTAACTTCAAGGTCTGATTAACTTTGAAGTTTGCCTGGCTGTCAGCAAGAGGTTAGACCATAGAGCCTTCAGAGTTTGAGCCCAACCTGAATTGTTCTAATACTCTAAGAAAGGAAATAGCATTACTCCTAAGACTTTTTATGTACTCTTTGGAGGCTTATAGGTTAAGCAGAACCTTTTCCTATGATCTTAACTCCTCTTTGGCATTTGATTTCAGTCAGTGACTCTCTGTTATTTTTTACTGTAGAAAAAAATAATTTGAAATGCTGTTTGAACTTCAAGTCCTAAGTGTTCTTGTATGTTTTCAGTAGAGAGTGATAGAGAGTGAGTTCAAACTGCTTGTCCTCACACATTTGCTGTCTGGGGCTTTTTCTGCTTATTTGCTCGTATTCTGAACTTCATCTGTAGAGCGCTGATAACATGTTTACATGTTACTGAAGAAATTGGATTTGTGGCACCTTATTCATCCTGCATCACAGTGGAACACTTTGTGGACAATTAAATTCCTTGTCCCTCTTTTGGACAGTGGACAGGAAAACACTGAGAAAGGAGTGTGCAGCAACAGCAATTGGTCATAGGACATAAGAATTTAAAAACAAAACACTGTTGCTGTTTTATCGGAGGGAGATTAGGAAAGGTGTTGGACTATTGGAGAACAGAGAAGTTCTTTCTCATCATGTTGTGAACTGGCCTGCAAAGTTGTCAACATAATCCCTTCTTTGTTGCTCTTCACTTTTCCAAGGGAGTGGATTTTGGAGATAGCCCTTCAGTCGCTGCCCTTGCTCTGGGTTCTACCCAAAGAAAGGGATTGCTTGTGCAGATGGGAGCTGGGCTACTGTTCACAGTATGTCCTTGCTAGTATTTCCATTTTATTTCAGAAAACAGCCTAAACCTTTATTTTTTGGTAGAAGCCATGTAACCAGAGCCACATTCAGCAGTGAGAGAGAGGAGCCTTTGAGTGATACAGATTTTGTGTTTATTTTGTGGTATTAATTTAGTGTTTTAAATATATTATTGAATGGCACCTTTGAAAGCATGCTTTCCCCACATACCATACATAGGAATACAGCACTGTCATTCTGCACACAGCTAGTATTCCTGAGAATACAGAATACAGAATTTCTTCTGTACTGCTTCCTATTAGAGGTTTGTTGATGTTGTTGTTAGTCAGCAAGAAATTGTGAGGGTTGATAGTGTTTGGAGGTCTAAACTGTATGGAAACAACTGATGTGAGCTGTTGAAATACTTTGAAGTATGGAGGAATTACCACATTTTTGTCACTAGAGGGCAGACATTTGTCAGCTTTGAACTCAGTAGTATTCAATATTGTGGGTCTATAATGTGTTAACATGTGTTAATGTCAGTGAAAGGTTCAGCGCTAAAAGCATTTTTATTTCACTGCCTAGAGCAGCTATTTGTACTTGAGTGTATGTAGTATTACTTAATAGAATGGTTTCATATTTGTTATTAGCATATATTTGCAAGCGTACTGAACATTTATACTCCCCAGATTAGTTATCATTTTCAGTACCTATCATTCACTGATGCAATTTGGATTTTGGTAAGGACAGGAGCAAAAAGAAGCTTATTTCAAAAGAAGGTAAAATTTGAAGACTGTGTATAATAATTGATACACAGTTGGGGATTTGATAGTATACTTGTAAAGTTGCAATCCACTGCCATATTGAAATAACTATTAGTTCCTCTACCAGATTTTTTTTTCTTACTGACATCTGCATCAAGCACAAATTCATTATGTCACATGGAAGATACCAGAAAGTTAGTACAGATTAAGAGTGGAACAACTGTTTAGGTATTGTACACGAAAAATACTTGATTCATTTTCTGATATGTCTTTTTCTTGTAGTTATGATTTTACACCAATGGATTCCTCTGCAGTTTATGTGCTAAGCAGCATGGCTCGCCAGCGTCGCGCTTCTCTGTCTTGTGGAGGATCGAACAATCAGGATGCTGAGAGATCAGAATGCAGTAAAAACTGTGCATCTACAGCATCATCACATCTTTCCTCCAATTCTTTGTACAACAAAGCTGGCAAAAGCCACAGCTCAGGGACTGCAAGTACTGTGAGTGCCACTTCTCCAAACAAGTGCAAAAGACCAATGAATGCCTTCATGCTTTTTGCCAAAAAATACAGAGTTGAATACACTCAGATGTATCCAGGGAAAGACAACAGGTAATGGTATAAAATTCTAATTTTGATCTCACTGTTGAGCTAGCAGAATATACATGTCCCATTTTAAAACCTAGAGTGGACTAAATTTTGCATTTGAAATAACCAGTTTGAAAGATACTTTAAATATTTACCATAGTCAGTAATTTGACACACACAAGCTATTTTTGGCAGACATCTGAGAAGGCATTTGGGTAAAGCAAGTGAAATATGTATATATGTGCCCAGGCAGAGTCACAAATACACAACAATGTTTGTTTACACCAATGAGAAATGTTAATGGAAAAAAAAAATACCAGGTTCTCCGCTCACGTGTAGTACTGGGAAAAGGGGAACTTCTTGTTCTTGATAGCCAAGCCATGATTATGTTTTGATATAATCCTGTAAATTGTTCAGTGCAGTTACTATCCTTTTCCTCAGTTTTCACATTTTACTAAAAATAGGGTTCTGATTGTTAGGATGTTTGAAAGATCTAAATCCAAACAACAATGAAGTGTTGCCAGATTTTTCTTGTCCTAAAGGTAGTACTAAACAATCTGCTGAAACTTGCAGGAAGAGCTAAATGGCTGTGTGTTTGGGGGGAGGGTTCTTTGTTGGTTTACTTTTACTCCTGTTTTTATAGACGTGCACATCCATGTCCTTTTTTTTAAATATAGACACCCATGATGTGTATTTTAAATAATCTTAAAATTTCATACCAATTGTGCATCTGTAGATATAAACTGAAGGGCATGAACAGACACTCATTTTGTATATAATGTTATGGATGTAACATTATGAAAGGAAAACTGTTGCCATAAAAATCACATTGTCACATAATAATTCTAGTACTAAATCTGGCAAAAGTTAAAAGTGACAGGACTTTGAAGGGGTTTTGGCTGTTACTTAACGTTCTGGTTGGGAGGCTTTAAACAGTGTTAAGAAATTAAATCCTACCATACAAATAACCCATCCCTAAATGCCATCTGGTCTTCTGTGTCATGGCAATGATGTTCTGCAATGTTTATAGTAATTTCAGTGAAGCAAATCTGCTGTTTTCAAATTCACTGTAACTACCAATGAAAAATAAGAAAGTGAACTGGGAAAGTTTATGATGGTTGTATTTTTAATTTAAAATGCTGATTTCAAATGGTTGCAATATACCGGAGCTGCAGCTGGATGGACGTCCAAAGCGTTTGAGTATGTTGAATGAAAGTGGCAACAGAACAAGTTAAAAATAAGTTTTAGAGTATAGTGTTCCTTGTACCGTTTGAAAGATGGTGCTTTTCAACACAGTTTCTTGCCATCTCTAAAATACAATGCAGAATAAACCATACATGTTGGTGATAATGGATTTTACAGGCATTTCCCTGCTGTTGCTTAAGTGTTGCTGAGGAGTTCATTAATTTGCATATTTTTAAAGTGTAAGATACGTAGTTTTCAGATCACAGAGTAGATCTTACGGTTGGTTATGTTTAGGACCCAGTTCTGTATCCTTGAGTTCTTATGTTTGTTACAGTCACTTTATTTTGTTTATGCATACAAGAAAAGACAGAACTTGAGGTATTCTGAGTTAAACTGTCTCCATTCTGAGAAAAAGCAGACATCAGAAGGTGAAGCCATGCCAAAAAGCATGAGCTTTAAACATCCAAAATGCAAGTCCACACTAACATGGTTCTTTTAAGTATTGTAGACCCCTGGGGCCATACTTCAGAGACTTCTACTGGTGTTAAAGCAACACTAGCTTCTTTTCCAGGTGTTCTTACTGTAGCCATAGTTGGACTTTATCCTGCCTTTAGAAAGACTTGAATAATTCGAGTAGTACAGACTTTAAAGGTAAAGAAACTTGCATGAACTATAATGGCATTTATTAATAATGGTTGTACAGGTGCATGTGGTTACTCAGAGTGAACTTCAGGTGTTCTCAAATACTGTTTTACAATTTGTTTCTTTATGAATTTGCTGTAATACAAGTGGTTGTGTCCTCCAGTCTATTGCTAAAATGTTTTCAGTATCCTATTAGTATTTGAAGAGGACAGGGCAGTGTACAGAGCACTCTGAAGTTCTCGTGACATGAAATGGCACACAAGGCAGTAGTGCAGTTGGGTCAGGTTTTTCTCACTCATTTCTGGTCAGCAGAATTAGGTCTTTGTCGAGTTATGTTAGAGAAATTTCTCTGTATTTTCAGTCTCAGGTTTCCACCTAGGAGTATTTCCTTTGAGGAGTGAAGCTTTTGTCTCTGTACCAGATTTTTGAAACTTTGAAAACACAGATCCTGTACTTAGTTTCAGTGCCTTAGTGCAGTTTTGTCTCCGGAGATAAAATCTTTTTTATGTTTTAAATACAAAGATTTCAGAAGCTGCTTTTTTATTTGGAAATGCAATAGTGTTTTCAGCAGTCTGTCTGGGTCACAGTGTTCTCTGGGGGTAGGAGTGCATGAGTACAAAATAGCGACAGAAAAGGAAAGGTTTCTGGTGCTGTTGATATGCCTCTGGGTAATGCCAAAATGTACAGAAGATACACTAATTAAACTGGAGTGTGTTTACTTCTAATGATAGACCAAAGATACTGATTCTTAATTTGGAAAGAAAAACAGAAAATCCATTGCCAAAAAGGCAGACTGTGCACATGGATTTGCTCTTGATGGGATTTGGCTGCATCTAGAGGAGTTTGCTCTGAGGAGTCACCAGAGCATTTGACAGTACAGGCTTAATGGCAGCCTCAGTGGAGTTCTCACTGTGCTCCATGAATGCTCGGTAGCTCATAAAAGCCTCATTGGTACTATAGAGTCTTTCAGGATTAAAATCCATTTTCTTATTGGTATGGAGCAGAACAGCCTTCTTCACAGTTGCCATATGTGAAGTGCTTTGGAAATGCTTGATGACACTGTGATCTTCTTGATTATGTTAGAAAGTCTATGAATAGCTTTACAGCCTACAAGGAGCTTTTCAAATGTGAAATATCAAAAAGTACTTAGTTCTAAACACCTCTTTCTTAAAGGACTGGTAATAAAACTTTCATCATTGTAACCATGGTCATTGATCAAACAGATGTTTGAAGATTTTATTCTGCAAAAGGATGGAGTTAGGTTTTATGTTAATATTGACCCAACATTTGAGACTGATATGGTGTGATAGCATGGGGAAATATTGTCCAAAGATCATGAAGTTTATAAGGAGCAGGAAAAACAAGTCACATTCAGCTTCTGGAAATAACAATAGGGAAATAATGATAGAACAAAGAGTTCCTCTTTGCATAGGAATATTTGCATAGGAACTTAGCAGTGCATTCTGCCCACCCTTGTTCCCTCCTGCACATTAAAGGTGGAGAAAGCTACTTGCATCTATTCAATGGACATGGAGATTTGCAGTTAATCAGATCTTTGTTAGGCTGGTACATGAATGGTTTGGTAAATAATCTCATTATACAAAAGCAGAGCAAAACAAATGTAAATTACCATGTAGTAGTTTGCACTAGGCTGCTTTTTAACATCTCTGTTTCCCTAGCTTACGCAAGTTGCAGTGCATTCAGAGGTGCACCCTTTGAAAGGTTGGAACTTGCAGCGACTCATGCTTAGTTAACGCATCCCAGCTGTTGTTTAACTGGTAGAGGAGGTATGAGAAGATAATCAGAAACATGATTGCTTAAAAAAGATTCCTTAAAAAGATACAGTTGATTTCTTCTATGTGTATGTGCTTTTTCATGGTTAACTTGCATGTTTTTTAAAGTGTTAAAATAAAAAAGGAAAATTAAAGAATTTCTTTAAAAAATATCCTTTCCTGACCATTCTGTAAACATTTATCTTGCAGAGCCATAAGTGTGATACTTGGTGACAGGTGGAAGAAAATGAAAAATGAAGAAAGACGGATGTACACGCTAGAAGCCAAGGCCTTGGCAGAAGAACAGAAACGTTTAAATCCTGACTGTTGGAAACGAAAAAGAACAAATTCTGTATGTTTTGTCAAAAGATTTTTCTCATTATATAGTTGAATGTGTTCATGTGGAAGCTACAGTGTTTCCTTTTTTTTTGTTCAGAATTTACTCTGCTAACATATTTCTTACATTAGCCCAAATTATTTTTATTTCCCTGTGTCCTGTAATGTGCTTTTGGACAGTTGCAGGGGACAGATCCAGAAGAAGGTTTGTCCCTAGATATTTTGGGGAGTTTCCATGAATTCTGTTAATCTGAAAGTGAGTATGCTTGCGTAATACAGAAGGGCATCATGCTTTTTGTTTTTCAATTTAGGAATAAACTTAAGTTTATAAGGTTATTCCTAAATTGAAATCTGTTCATTTCCCCAAAAATCACTAAAGCTTTCACAGATTTCTTTTCTGATGCGAGTCTGTCATTTTTCTTCAGTAAAACCTTTATTTCTTTACCCTTTCATAAGCTTTTTTGTTGTTAATTTATATGTGTATATACAGAGCTATGTAGGGAACAAATTTAATATTTCTTTCTCTAATCCTTTTCATTTATTGCTATGTGTTAATTGTAAAACATACAGTAGGCAACACTGCTGTGAGGAAGTAAGTTGTTTTCCACTTTGTAGGAGGCCATCAATTTAAGAGTCTGAAGCAGCATATTAGTAGGTGGTGAATGTATTAGGTAAAATAAAAGCTTTCAGCTAATGGATCTCATAATGATAACATCAAAAAAGGGACATTCTGCCAGCCTACATGTTAAACCAGAAGCGTATGTTGGAAGAAAAGGTCCAGTAGGTGCACAGAATGCTGTGTGCTCTCGTCAGCTGTTTTATGTCGAGTAAGGAGACTGTTTGATGTGGACTTGACAAGCTTAACACTTGATCCTCAAACTGTCAGCTTGGGACTTCAGCTTTGAGTGTAAATGAGGTTATTTTTCTCCAGGGCATATGCACATGTGTTAAGGCTGAACAAGAAATGCTCTAGGACTAAGTTGCTTCATTTCTTATTGCCATAATACATACTTAGCACTGAGCTTTCAGTCCCTGAGCTGCAAAAGTCTTCACCAAATCCCAGCTGCCAGGAACAAGCTGTTTTCCTGTTCAGTGTATCATTCTACATGTTGCACTGTATCCTATTTTAATAAACAGTGACATTTCCTGTTAGATTATTGTTGTGGTTTTAGTTAAAATAATTCCATTTATTAATTCTGTTTTTACACTGCTGCAGTCCTGGGCATTGGGTTGTGAGCTCTGGAGTCCCATCTGAGGTTTGAGTTCATGGGTGCTTAAGAGATAAATAATCATATGTAGAGATCAAGTTCAGTTCACACGGGCACCTGTGAACTTCAGAGAGCTCGGGGGGGAGGGGGGGTGTCTGTGTCTGTACAACTGAAAGCAACATTTGGCTTGGCCTTAGTAAGAAGGATGGCTTTCTTATACTAACTTATAGTTGGATTTTCCCTGTTTCTTAAGGTATTCAGGCCAGGATAATAGTATCTGTACACCTTACTATGTTGCAGCAGGAGGAAAGACACTGTTCAATTGTATTTCAGAGAACTAGGAATTCCATTCACAGCTTAGCTAGCTTTTCAAATAATGATGATTGGCTCCAGGCTTTGCCAAAGTAGTCTAGATGGTCTTTTGATGACCTAGGGATAAAATTGTTTTCTGTGTTTTAGAATGTCTTTGGTTTTCTTCTGCATAATTAACCAACAATTTAAAATATTTGTGGCTTTCAAAGCAAGTTTTTTCTATATTTAAGATTATGTCTGTGTTCCTCTTTGAGTTGTTACTGCTAACATGTTTTCCTCTTCTCTTTTCTCAGGGCTCACAACAGCATTAAGCTAGAATTTTCGTGTTAACTCTGTATTTACAAAATGGCTTTTGCTTGATGGCAAGAAGATGCAAGATCAAGGTCTTACTATTTGTTGTGAATTTCTGTGACCATCATTGGCACCATCAAGTCGGAAGTGATTAAATATGAGTGCAGATTTGCTTTTTACAATAGAACATTAAGTAAGCTAAAACTATCAACATGTTAAACCAAATTGCCTTATTTCTCTTCCAAACTTCATATATGTTATCAGGTAATATAGGCTTGAAAATGGATATCCTGTGGTGCTAAAGTACTTTAGAAAGAGGCGAAGGAGATATGTATAAATGTTTATTTTTAAAAGAAAATGTACAAAAAGGGGGAATTTTAAAGTATGTAACAGCTGTTTATACATTGATTCTTATTGCTGATTAATATGTATTGCACGACCATGTTACTAATTACAATTCTGGGATCTGGGATTTTCTGAAATGGCAAGATGTAGTGTTACCAAACTATAGCTTCCCAGTCTGCCCAGTTGCCAACCAGTTACCAGACCGTGTGGTAAATGGAGAGTGTGGTGTAATGTAGCACAGGAGCTGCTTCTTGGATTGCCACATATAAAATTTGTATCCACAAGTGAGATATTTTTGCACCAGCTGGCAACAGTGAGAGTTGTTACTTCCAATGGAAACAATAGCCAGGCCAGGATGAATTGAATAAATAGCATTATCTCAAGAAAAATGGTGCTTTTGATACTGTCACCATCATAGTTTTAACTTTGTGTTTTGTCTTTGCCACATATTCTAGGATGATATTTTATTTTGCCATAAGACATCTTTATGGTGGGGGCAAACTTTGCACTTAACTATATGTGCAACACTTGCACTTTACTTTTATTTCCTTCCAACTGCCGAAAATTAGAGCAGATGCATTAGAAGTACAATTGCTTTTGCTGTGAACTTTTTCAATCATGGCTTTTCATGTTACTAAACAGCTGTTTATGTTTTTGTTTTTGTTTTTTAAGAATCACAACTGTAAATTTCAGTTCCTGACACGTCTACATGATGTTGCCCCTAAGATTTTTGCACATTATATTCTTGTATATTATTTCAAATAAATTCATTAAAATGTGGTGTAGTGTATTTTATAAACTACAGAAGACTAATGATTAAGTCAGTCCTGCATACATGAGGAAGGTCTGCATGGAAGTTTTTATATGAGCCCATACTAAATTTGTAGAATATCTTAAACCAAGTAGAGCTGCTAAATGTATTTTGATGCTTTGTATTTAGGAGGTTACTGAAGAATTTTAAATGGTGAATTCAGGATTGGATAGTGGATGTTCTTTATTATACTTTAAGCAAAAAGAAAAAACTGAAATCAATATGAATTATTTCAAGCAATGCAATGCTATAGAAACTCATTTACATTTGTAAATATTTTTTGTGTGTTAAAATGCATAGTGTTTTTTTTAGATAGAAAATGATAATTCTAGCATTTTGAAAGTACCTTTTCCTGAATAAGGCTAAAATGTATTCAACTCAAACTGCCCCTGTCAGAAGAGAGCTACTTCTGCATATGAGCTATTTGATTCTAATTCTTACACCTTTCTAAATGCAGAAAGAGTGCCAGAGAATGATTAATTTTTATTAGCTGTACAGCGCACAAAAATTTTACAATTTCATTATAATTTGTGTAAAATAAGTTCCTGTGATGAGAACATGAAGTGAGTGATACTAAAAATCTCATAGACAAGTAGGTAACCACATACCATTGTAAAGCTTATGTATGCAGAAATAATTTACATTAACCCTAACTATGAGGAACGAAAGCAGCACAACTGCATTGCTGTCTGACCTTTGTCTGAGGAGTTGTCCTGAAACTTTCACTGAAGAGTAGACACTGCTTTTTGCAGCAGTTGAACCATTATGGGATAGACTGGTGCAAACTCCTTTCCTTCTTTAGTTCTCACTGATTGAACGTAAGCTTCCAGTGCACCTCTAAAGAAATAAAGAGAAATAGCTAAAACAACAAAATAAATAGTGTACAAGTGTTGTAAGTTCAGGAATTGAAACTGAAACTAATCAAACACTTTCTTTCCCTACAACAGACTTTGCCTTAGATGATTTTAACGTGCCTCTATGGAAGGAAGCGGGGAAGAAAGAGCTACATAATTGTTTCATGATCTCGCTTTCCTTTCTTGCATGTTTTGAGGAGTGAACAAGTTAACATTTAAATAATCAGCAGCAGCACGTTGCAGATGGCTTGAAATGACAGCTCTGACGCACAAACTCAGGCACGTTGCTGTACTGGTAACCTTTAGAAATGAAAAGAATAGACTCCAGCTGCTGCAGACACTGAGAGTACAACTTGCAAAAAGAAAACTGGGGCACTGGTGAACAACTGAGATGCCTTTAGGTGATTTCCTGGTCAAGTCTTTTGAACTACTGTTCTTTGGAAATACTGTTCTGTACCATGAGACATTGTATATGTGTGTTTGTACATCTCTGCTGTGTTCTTCTGACACATTGTCGTAGGATCGCATACACAAATAGTAAGTAAGTAAGTAGTCTTGTGTGACTTACACAAATACAGAGATTTCAAAGCTAAAAGGGGCTACTGTGAAGCATAATCTAAATAATTCCAGTAAACAGTTAAACAGCAATCAAGACCTGAAATTTTATTAATTAGCCCAAGTTAGTTAGTTTTGCCGTATTTTAATATGGCCTAGTAACTGAGGATTTCTTAACCCTTTACCCCCTGCCCCCATTTTTTCTTTTTTCCTATTTCTTCATGTAATAGATACAATGAACTTGGAGGAGGGGCATCTTTAAAACCCCTTGTTTATGTTATTTTTTTGTTGGTGCTGTTTATAGAAAAATTGGGACAGTTTTAGGAAAACTAACCACCTCTTTCAAGGGGTGACTAAGATGCTGAGTGGTGTGTAGCTGTTCCTCTTCTGTTTGGTGGCAGCAGCAGCACTAACAGAGACCACAGCAGACCTTGCCAGTGGTGCCCAGGACCCTCCTGGGCAGCAGCTGCTCCCGCTCCTAAGGCCTGAGCAGTGCTGATGACCTCAGCAGTGCTGGAGTGCCTCAGGTTTTATTCATATTCTGCATTCTTTTATGAAAGTACTGGACCAGCTGCTGCCTCATGAGCAAGGTGCACGTTTGCTTTGCTGCTGGGGGATCAGCTGGGTTTTTGATCCTGTGATGGGAGGAAGGTTGGTGGTTGTCAGGGACAAGCTGGGGCTGAAAGGAGAGGGTAATGGTGAGCTGCAGGCTCTCTGGGCTACGCGCATAGCCCACAGCAAGTGTAGGATCATGCATGCAAGCAAGACCTAACTGCTGAGATACTGTGGGCTGGGGCAAGGGGGCCATAGCTATGGTTATGTTAAGTGCTGCTTCTGATGGACAAGCTAGAGGTGAAATACAACAGCCTGCAAAAAAAAAAAAAAAAAAGAAGAGTTCAGGGAACTGAGGCAGAGCTGACAGCCCATTCGTTCCTGCTGGCAGCTAAAGAGGTAAGTATGTAGGTATTTAATTATCCAAGGCTTAAGAAAATTGGAAACACTCAAGAGTGAGGCTCATAAGCCTGTGTTCAATGAAAAAAAGAAAAAAAAAAGTCTCTGCAGGTAGATGATGACTACAGCGAGATGAAAGGCACAGATCCCGGCGGGATCCTCTAGCCGTTACAGGCGGCTACACAGGAGCATGGCAAACCTGGCAAGCCAGAAGGCGCAGGGTCATAATATACTTTGCTGCCTGAGAATAAAGCTATTACTAAACCAACAGGGAACTTGAACTTCTTGAATGAAAAACTAAAACCCATTTGTGTCAGAACTGTGCCAGAAATCTCTAGCAAACTTCATTTAATATTAGGTGGGAGATGCGCTTGATGCCAGAAGCTTGTACTTGGCTTGCTGGAGCGATGCGGATGGTCAGTTTTGGGTTCTGAGAAGCTAGTGACAGTGATGAGGGCCTGTCCTGGCAGGCTGATCCCAGGCTGCATGGGCTTCTGCCCACATGTGCCATCCCACATCAGAGCCAGGCAGTGTTTTGTGAACCTCCCTGCCGCCTCCAACAGAAGGAGTTGGCTGTGTGCATGCACAGACGCGTACACGTCTGCAGCCGGACTACGGCTGTCACCTTACCCAGCCTGACAGGCGGAGAGTGAAGTGTTCAGCTGTGCAGCCAAGAAGCCCGAGGCAGCTTTTCCACTGAACGTAAGAGGGAAATGAAACCGCTGGGGCACAAGGCGATGCCTCCCCTCCTGGCAGTCCTGCATCTCCCTGCTGGCACTGACAGCTGGAATTCAGATTTGCTGAAGCACAGGGCAAAATGCCCAAGACTGAGACGATGAAAAAGGAAGATGAGACTACTGGAGAGAGAGTTAAGAGGTTTCCGAAGAATACAGTGATTGAGCAAAGAAACAAATCCTCTTGCTGTCCTGGATGCATGTGAAAAATCTTTCCAATTTTAGTAGCAATTTACTAGTGAGTTCCTGCTAAGGGTCCACCCCAGGAACCAATGCACTCTGAGCAGTCACTTTTGTGGGGTTTTTTTTGCACATCACCAACAACTGGAAGGGAACAAGTTGACCCCCCCCCCCCCCCCCCCCCCGCCCAGTCAGAAAGCCAGGGAAAGGTTATTTTATTCTCCAACATGTTACCTAGCCCAAATAAAACTGATTTTTGGGACTTGATCAGCTCCCTGAAAAATGCCACCTCTCTTCCCACTGGTCTCTGGGGAACAGCACAGGGTTAGAGGGAGACAACAAGCAGCAAACTCTGCTAGCTGCAGCTAGCAAACTGCTTCAGGTGCAGTTTCACCTTGCTCCTAGAACACACCTTTAGCACGACTGACTGGGGAGAGATTGGTCATGTCTTTAGGTCATTTTTAAATCCCAAGAGAACAAAAAAAGAGACTAGGGGAAAGGGAGGTGCAGAGAAGAGCAGGTTAACTGAGCTTTGGAAATGATCTGGCTTCTTGCAGCAATGAGGGGCACATGCAGAGCCCCAAAGGAGCTGACCGAGCAGCAGGTGAGAGGTGGGGACGGGGAGGCTCACGGATCACATCAAAGCAAACAGAGACACTTCATGAGAGTCAGATTTTTCCATGGATAGAGGAAGGAGTCATTAAACACATTAATTTTAATTACCTTCTGCAAAAGATAGTCCCTTATATTAAAATACAGCTGAGAAATGCCTGTGACAATTTTCTTCACTATAATCGACACCCCTTCCGCTCACCAGTCTCCCTGTCTTTTCCTCCATACACTCCCCAGACTTGGTTGGTCACAAATACACTTTGCATGAAAAGGAAAAAATAAAAAGTACTTTTGTTTTTTACCCTAAAAGCAGCTCCCAAGACCAGTCAGTGCCAACGGTAATCCTGAGGCAGGTTATCCCCATCGGACCAAACAAGGGACTAAAGTGCTCTTTGCCATCAGGCTTTACTCAGTGCTAAGAACCACCTGGGCTGACACTATTAGAGTCCTGCTGTCCCACCATTTCAGAAGAATCTGATTTAACTGGCAAAATCCCCTCCATCGTTGGCAGCTGCCATGACCACAGGACTCCAAAAGCAGCTGAAAGGAGCTCCGTGAATTGTTTCGTGGTGGTTGCTCAGGCCTCAGAATCGCCATCAGACCATTTGGTGGCACTACTCCTTCCCCAGCAAAGTGACCCATGGTGACAGAAGCTGATCCTTCTCAAATGTCTTCTGCTGTGCTTTCTCTTTTACTGTGGCCTTGCTCCCTTCATTTTGAAGAGACATAATCAAAAACGCCATCAACATCACCAGTCTGTGAATGTCTTTTAGCTAAATCTTTCTTTTCCCCTCAGAAGACAACCAGTAGTTACTACTCCACTAACGCTACTATGAGAATTCTCATTTTCCTAAAACAGACCATATACAGTTCCACATTAAATAACTAAGACAAAAGCCTTCTCAGTAGTCTAAGACTAAATACATTCACTATTTCTCCATGTTTGCATCTTCAATAAAAGTATTTAAATATTAAATAAAAGTATTTAAATGCTTTAAAGGTGATGATTGTTAAAATGCAAAGTAATAACTTGACATGAGACCACAAACCTTAAAAGTTTGGTTCTTTCAAGTCAGTAAGAGTTTTGCTAGTGGTGAAATCCACGACAAGGCATGGTGAGCACCAACCTTCACCAAATTTAACATTTATGTCAGGTTCTTTCAACTTGTCAGCCTTCAATTTTGAAGGTTATTATTTTACAAATCCCACAACATCCTCCATCAGTGGGGATTTTACTGTAATCCTGATGGGAACAACTGATGGGAACTGCCAAAGTAAAGGAATGAGCAAGTCACAGAGAAACATCCACAGGCTGGAGAGAGAACATGGGTCCTTCTCCAGGGCAGGGCTAGCCCAGGGGGACTACCTGCTCCAGGCACCCACGGGAGGCCCGGCAGCAGTCTGCCTGCCACGTGGGCAGGCACAGAAAAGCAGCAGGGAGAAAGGGTATTTGGAGACCGGAGGGAAAGAGCACGGTTGCTTCAGAAGTGCAACGGAGGGATGGGTTGTGAGAGAGAACAGCAGGAATGATTGTAAGGTTGATTTAATTTCCGAACCGCATTTGGGATGGGAACTTTGCTCCTTTGAAGGCAGTTCTGTAATTTAAGGGTGGGATTTGGGCACTATGACATACGGAAACACAGACAGTGCAGGAAGCTGCTTAGGGCAAAACAACAGGATTGCTGGAACGCGCTGCCACGTTTTAGCTCAGGCTGACCAAAAGCAAAGCTGTGCAACCTTAAACAATATTGCTGCTGTGACATCTACATGACAGCAACTTCTTTCGGGCAATATACCAATTTAATAGCTATGTTAACACTTGAAATGCAGATACCGTAATGATATTTTTGTAAGCTTTACTGGTCCTAGCTAAAACCAGCTTTTGTAAACTACTCTGGCATTAAAGAACTCAATTTTGATGCATCACTTTTTACCATTAAAAATCTTGTACTAAAAAAAAAAAAAGAAAAAGATGTCCTGTAGAGGACACTGTAAAAGCATTAGTACATAAGTGGTAATGTGGCATCATGGGTGAAATCAGTATCATCAAGTCTCCAGCACAGAAGAGGTCACAGCTGTTATCATATTAAAAGATGCAATTTACAGTTATATTACTGATATTTAAGAAGATGGAAGAAACCCTGTCTATGTAATATACAAAACATACTCTTTAGGGGATTAGACTAAATAATTCCCTAAATTCAGCAACTTCCAGTCTAATAAAGGACATCATAAAACCTGTTCAGCAATCTGTTTCTATTTTAGAAGACAAGCTATGGTATACATTACAAATATTGTTTGTAAAAGAGAGCTATGGAAAGAGGGTTGGTGGGATGTTCTGCATATATTAATGCTTCATTAAAAATGCCATAAGTAAAAAAAAAAAAAAAAAAAATCTAAGTTTAAGATGCCTTCCCACATAAGGAGAAGGATTTTAAAGCACTTATTAAATTACTTCACTTGCTTGAGCAAAAACATGAGCTTTCTTGGAAACCAGGACAAGCTGATTATATAAGACCCAGCTAGTTCTTTTTTAAAATGTTATTTCAACCCATGATGATCTATATCTGAAGTTTTTTTTCTTTTTTTTTTTTTAAAAAAAAAGATGTGTATGATCTGGGCTTTGGTTCTTAAAGGAATCTTAATGAGTATCATTTAGAAATATTCCAACTAATTACTTAGCTTTCCATGGTACTGTGACTGCTTGGGCATTCCTGGGCTCCCCCTCAGCCAAACCGAGCCCGATTTAACCCGAAAGCTTCCCGAGGCTTTTACGTGGGCCCTATACGCTCAGGCGCCCCTCGATGACTGAGCAGCTGGAGGTCTCCCGAAACACGGCGAGAACCCGGCAGCGGCTGCACACAGGCCAGGCTAGGGGCAGAGCCCACGGAGGGCCAGCGTTTTCTTTGGTATTATTTTGCTCAAAGTCTGTTTCGTCTGCAAAATCCAAGGCAAAGCCGCAAATGGAAAACACGCTGTGTAAGAGCACAGCTGTCTGACACCAGGCCTAGCTAATTAAGTGCTATAAAAGTTACTTCAACACCAAAAAGATCCCAACGATCCACAGTATCGCCCGTACCACTGCAGCACGCGACACGTCTGATTTATTTACGATCGCAGAGGCGATCCCCAGGCGGGCAGGGCGGCTGCCGCGGGCCTGGGGAAGCAGCAACGCCTCCGCGGAGCGGCCGCGCTCCTGGGCCAAGCGAGACCGACCGCGACCTCCCGGGGCCGACTCCACGGCCGCCCCCAAACCGCCGTTTCTGCTGCTAAGGGGCAGGTTACCGGTGGGAGCGGCTCTCTCTCTCTCAGGACACCAGCACGCGAGGGAAACGAGCCCTTCGCCGGGGCAAAGGAGCGTGCTGGAGCACGGCGAGTCTGCCCGCGCCCCGCGGGGCCGGCCCTCGGGTGCACGAACGGTCCCGCGAGCTGGCTCGAAGCCCGCCGCCTGCACCCGGAAGGTTTCTTGCATGGAAGCGAGGTTGACTCTTCAAACTTCTGCCTTTCAACCGCACGCCGGCTCGGGGAAGGCGCCTGCAGCAGGGCATCTCGCCTACCGCCAAGCGCCGACAGGGCGGCTGTCTGCGCGCGAGAGCTCCCCAGCGCTCGCCTACGCTCCCTTCACGGCGAGGGAAACACGGAGCTTTCAGGACACAGTGCAGCTGCCCTGTTTTAGGTACCTGCTTTAGGATGAGAGGAATCACCCAGCAGCGCCTGCTTCTCTCTGTGGACTGTAAAGGGAGCCGAGCTAATCTACCTTTGGCCAAGTAAATCCCAACCAGCAGGCCGAACACGAGCAGCAAGAAACGCACAAAAATGTTGATCGGAAGCTAGCAATTCACAATATTAACACCACGCTGTGCACAAAGAATTTATGATCCATAGAGCAGAAGAACCACTGCAATTAGGTCTAAATACTAAGCTGTAAAAATTGTGATAACAGAAGTAAATGAATATCTCAGAAGCAGCTCCCTAGAGTAATTGCACAGTTGTTACAAACTGAAGCTGCAGAAAATCACTATTTGCAAGGATGCATGAAACGTAAAGATAACTTCACCTGACATTGGCCAGTATCCGAAGGCCTAAAACATATGCAGTCCAACTAGTGCGGCTGTACAAGTAAAACAGGAAAAAGCTTGAGGAGCGCGACTGATAAAATTTAAATTCTAGACAAATGAGCAAGGTCCCTGTAGTTCAACTTAGGTCCATACAAGGCTCATGAAGTACAGAATAGGGCACTCAGATATCTCCAAATACAGAATTAAAGAAAATCCAGTATGAGTGAAATACGAGGGCGCTGCCAGTGACTGGAACTTGACTTCTTGCCTTACATAAGGATTAGCAACAGCACAACAGAACATACTACAAAAGATGAAGGCACATAGCAGCGCGTACAGAAGCCACCAACATCTGTACAGGAGAACCATGCTCTATACTCTCTGGATTCAGCCTGTTAGTCAACTAGCTCCTGCTGTGTGCTGCTTGCTCCTGAACACACAGTCTACCTGTGCTGCCAACCCTACCATAGGGAAAACAAATCTGCTTTACAAACCCAGCGACAAGGTAATTCACGCAGCTCAGCAAAGCTGAGGTGGGACTGCAGGAGGTGGGACTGGGGAGGGACTGAGGAGCAGCGAGGCAGGGGCAGTGACAAACACCCTGGCTCCGGTGTGTCAAGGGTAGGCAAGGGCCAGCAGCAGCCTTCGGGAAGGGCAGCTCCTCAAAGCTGGCCCCACCCCAACTACAGGGCAGAGCAAAAGGACCCCAGTCTCCCGTAAAATGCTCAAGTGACAACCTTGCAGCAGCACATGCTTGGATTTTATAAAGCTCAACTATTTTAACACTGGTGCAACAAGAATAA
This sequence comes from Rhea pennata, assembly GCF_028389875.1. Classification (NCBI taxonomy): domain Eukaryota; kingdom Metazoa; phylum Chordata; class Aves; order Rheiformes; family Rheidae; genus Rhea; species Rhea pennata. The sequence goes on from NC_084663.1 coordinate 15,607,702, forward strand.
GGGCTGAAAAGTAAGCTTTGTAAGCTGGTTGGTCTAATAGAAGACAGTCTCTTGGCCTAAAAGCCTTGCAGGGTCTGCCTAGTAATTCCACGGTAGGAGCAGTTTATCAGTGACCACCAGCAAGTCCATTGCCGGAACCAGTGTGAATGAAGTTGAACTGTAAGCAAAGACAACTGTGTGTTGTGGTTTAAGAACATTACAGAGCTTACAAACAAGGATCTTCCACTTTTAAATTCCTATCTACATTTTCATTGCTTAAGGTTTCAGTGCCTCTCTTTCCCAATACAGAAGGCAGGATGGCTGCAGCCTTGGCTTTTCAAGGACTGAGAGGGGCAGTTTTCCTAAAACACAGCATTAACATGAACCATTACCGTGTGCAGTTTACTTCTTTTGAAAGAGGATTATGTGCACTCTCCAAAAGCACTGAAGGGTTTGGGCTTCTGGAGGGGAGGTGAAAGAGGTAGTTTATGTATTTCTCCCCTTTTGTGGCTCAATCCATGAGTGGGAAGAGGGTAATAATATTTATGATACATCTCCTACAGCACGCTTCTCTGCTTTTCAAGACCAGTCATGAGCTCCGGATAAATTACTGCTCCATTGTCAAACATTCACAAAAGAAAGAAACGTGATTTTTACCGTATAAGAGCTAGTCTGTCTTTTTCAGACGGATGATCATCAAGCCACTGGGAGTAGCGGGCAATGGACCACTCAGCCCTCTGATACACACAAACAGAAACAAACACATATTACACATAAATGTAAAACAGGACACACACACCTATTTCAGAAACTATGATGAAATAAATGAAAGTCATGTGAGGCACTCTTAATTCTGCAGTTACGCAGGATCAGGAAAGGAATCAGACACAATTAATAGAAATAGTAGTATGTTATTTGGCAGCTCAGAGATGAGATCTAACATCAGCATTTCACCTAATTCAGATAGCAGTTTGAATCTAGATCTTCTACATCCTACATGAGCAGGATCTGGCAATTTGCAGGCGAGGATGAGACCTGCCTTTTATGAGTTGATAAAATATTAAAGAATTGAAAGACTATTTAAAATCAGGCTATCATTTTCCTGCCATTAATTTAAATACAATTCAATGACTGCACCTTTGCTACAACAAAAACTAAGCCAACAAGTCACATCAAGTATGAGCTTGAACAATGTTTAACTAAAATAACTAGGGCAAACAGCAATGATTCTCTCTTCTAAGAAGCAAGGATAGCTTGATCTTGTTACCTGGAAGGGTGATTTTAACTCTGCTGGTGCTCTTGTAAATAAGAACTGCAGAATAATGCTGAATGGAATAACCTCTCCCAAAGCTGGGCTACTGGCAATATGCTCGCTGGTCTGGAACAGCAGTGGTCTGGAAAAATGTAACAATACACTTGTGAAGGAAACAAAAAACTTATGCATTAGAGTAATACCTACATAGTAGCAATATTGGGTTAGGATAGAATTATCTCATTTTTTTCCACTAGTCCGCATCTTAGTTTTTCAGGATATTTGGACTGTAAAAATTCACAGTAGTCCTCTATTTTAATTAAACTACACAAGTCTGTAGGTTGTGTATTTTAATGAAAACAGGTAACTCTAGAGGGCACTGTCACAAGAAGTAGCAAACTGAATGCAATACAAAAAAAGTGCAATTTGGTCAACATTTGTATGACTAAGAATGGCAAACAATAGTTATACTCCGCATAAAACTTAGAAGGAAAGACTTTGGTCTAATTTCCTTGTGGCTCTTGCCAAAAAGCCTTCAATCAGAACTAATAAAAGGTAGTAAACTAGTTTTGAAATACAGTTTGGCTACACTACCAAGAGCTAGAAAACCGTGACTGCAACTCACCTGAATGACCTCAGCAGTCTGTAAGATTTTCCTAGGTCAGACACTCGTCGGCAGAATGGTGCTACCGCTAACTCCATCTGTAAAAACAAAAATTTGAATTTGGATTAGACTCTCCCAGAGTATAAAACAGATTATAACTAGTTTGCCTTTAAGCAATAATTTGAACTTGCAGCCTAAGTCATCAACTTATCACTAGTGGCTGCTTTTGAGACAAGAAGCTATTCTTTCCTTTCATTTTGCATCGCCCAAGCCAAGACTTTTGTCTTACTCCTGGCTGACACAGTAAGTATTGCAGGACAAACAATAGCTGTTCTCCATGAGTAATAACAGAAGGGGTCTCATGAGCTTTCTGAGATTGATGCTTCATTTATTTTAGCAGGTTTATTTTGTTAGCGATGAGTATCCTCATGCATTTATGATAATATCCCCAAAATCTGGTCTCAGTCTGGGAAGAAAGCAAATCTAGGCATGGCTCTGCAACACACTATCAAGGCAGTAACAACACACACCTACTTCAGCCAGGTACCCTTCCTTTCAGGGCAGGACAAGATTAAAGTAATTTAATCTTAAACACTTGGTCATGAACGCTGGGGCAGAAAACCTACTGGGACCCTATTGTCATAGGGCCATAGGGTAAAAAGAGCATCTGTAAGAGCATCATTTTCTTATTCAGCTGTCTGCTCTCTGTTAGGGCTCTGAGTCACAGCAGCCATCTTTAGAAACAAACATTTTTGACACTTTTTTTTTTTCCTTAAGCACTGTGGAGCTCAACTGCTTTTTTTGAACAGGAGCTAGACTCTGCTCAGGTTTTTATATCATTCACACAAGACTAAATTCCAGTCATGCATTCTTCATCAATTCTCCATTACCAGCAAAGACATATAGATCATATAGATGAAAAATAATTTCACTTTCAGATCCCATATGGACACCCCCCACACCAGTACCATTACATGGCAAAATTTCAGTTAATATGCACAATAATAAAAAAAAATCCAACAAAAAAAAAAAAGACAAAATCATTTTCTCCAGATATGGATTAAGTCTTTATTTTTTGCATTCCTGAAGTGTCAGTCAACAAAACAGGAATGCAAACTTTAATCTTTATGTGTATTTTTTTTAAATCGCAGACTTAAAGGACTATTCAGACTTCGATTTCTGCACAGTGCACAATTAAGCTAAGTTTCAAAGGATCAATGCTAAAACAAGTAATCAGATCAAAAACACCATATTATCAGCTTCCCATTGATATAATATTGCTGAACTAGTTCAAAGCATCTCTGGTAAGACAACATGTACAACGAGGTCTTTAGCACTATTATCCTTCCTAGTTGTAGCACTCTCTCAAGCAGAACTGGCCGCTCGAACACCAGCTTCACAAGGAACACGCAACTGTGCTGCTGGGGTTCTGTAATCATAAACAAAGACATTTTGGCAACTTTGTTGTCCTACTTCATCTAAAACCAGAAGAAAGTAAACTAGCAATTAATGCAAAATCATGGCCATACACTTTAGGCACCCACCTTTAGCAGCATATCATTTAAAGATGTGATGATAGCACAGAATTCATCTCACCTATCTTTCAACATCTACGTCTGAGCTAGTGCTTGGTTGTCTTCACACTCAGTAGAGGGAAACAGCCACTTCCGGAGTGTGATACATCTTTCCCTAAGGTGGATGTCTAAAGCAGGTCAGGTGAATCATGTCCTCACATCCAAAAAAGCACCTGTCTACATGATGTGCTATCAGGCAAAGGTGGAGAATCCAGAGTGCCAAACCTAAGTACCTGCATTTCCTCTACTGGTAAAGAAGAGAGGAAGGCACCCCGGAAAGGTGATGGAGGAAAGACCTCACAGAGCTAGCTTACAGAAACTGCAAAGCATCACCCTGGAGCTTAGAAACCTTGGAGGACATGTCCCACATTAAGCACTTCCAGCTACTTGATATTTATCTGCATTTTGTATCAGGCAGAAACTCGTAGGAAAGGAAAGTGAATAAAAACTCAGGAAGCAGAGATAAGAAGCTTTTTCTCCTGTTTTCAGATTAAGGTTCTAGCCCTGGGCAGCAGTCAGGCTCCTGCCCGCCTGCTCTCTTTCTGGCCCCTCTAGTGTAGGCTATGAACTGGCCCTTCTTCAACAGTTGGGTGGGATCCCTGTCCTGTGTCCCCTCTCCTGCCATGCAGGTGCAAGAGGTTCCTATGTCTTAGGCTAAAGAGCACACATAACTCAGCTCCCCAGTTCCTCAGCTCTGCCCCTTAGACAACCGTGCGAAATGCAAGTGATGAGCAGCCAACGGCCCAAGGCTTGAGAAAGAGCTCTCATGCCACGTGCTGGCCTCAGTGGTGTAAGTGGGCAACGCTTTGTGCCTGTCTGCAGGACAGACAAGCTTTTCCCAGGGATTTCTGCAGGAAGGTGCTCTGACTCCAAACTCTGATGAAGCTTAGTGACAAATTCAACATGTTGTTTCCCCGAGTTGGATCCTTTTGAGCATCTACAGGAGCCAAGAGGCAGGTCTGCTGCACAATATCAGCAGTAAGTGGCCAAAAAAGAGGAGCTTATGAAGTAGGCTCTGCTGCATCGTGATACAACACCTACACAAGCTCTGAAAAACAAATGGGAGTAAGTATCCGATTTCTTCAGAGCTTCTTTTCAAATATTATTATTGGCTAGTGGCAGCTGGAAGAAACCGATATCCCATAGGAGCTGGTGTCCCAGCTCTGGTGGGAGCTGTGGGCTCGTAGCTGTGAAGAACTAGGGAGAAGATAATTCTTTTAGATGCTTTAGAGAATTTGCTAATAGGCAACCCAAACCATCATTCTGACTTGTGAAAACAGAGATGCATGGAGCTAACTGTACTCATGGGGAGAGAGATCCCAGCACAGCAAAATATAATTTGGCTTAATACGTTTTAAATGATCCTTTCTCTCTTGAAATACAGTATGATGTAATGAGACATAAGTGAAACTTCACTGTTCCTACAGCTTAACCAATTATTTATTAAAACAAGTTTATATGATCTCTCTGGAACATACTTAGCAGTTTCCCTGTATCAACATTTTTTGGTATTAAATACTAAATAGTAAATTCAATTTACTTCAGCAAATTCTTTTACTTCGTCTTCAACCTTTATTCACTCTAGGAAATTATTAGTATTGCTAGAACTGGATAAATTTAATGGCAGCAGATGGTTGATTCGTGAAGTACTAGCTGCCAAAGCAAAAAAAAAAATGTTTTTAAGCTTTGTAACATACTATACCATCTAGAATTGACTCACAAAGAGTGGGAATGAGTGAAAAATAATGTGGTAAAAATGTACATAAACCACAGAAACTCTTTTTTTATTTTTAAATTCCAGCATTAGTGTGCTATGTGTTATAACCCTATCTCTCCATTAACAACTAGAATTCAAGTAATACCCAAGACTTTTTTTTTCTTTGAGCTTTAGCTGTTTGTCCGAGTTCAATGACATGATGAGATGCCACAGCATCTTTCTGCTGTCACATCCTGCTGTCACACGTGCTCGTCTCCGTGAACAGCCGGCCGGCACCGCCAGCTCAGGAGCGGCTGCTAGGGAAGAATCATCTCGCTTGGAGCAGCTGCTATTTTTAAGGTGCAGGAATTGGGCAGAGAACAGAACATGCATCACTTTTTGGTTTTGTTACCTGTCATCACCTGACGCTTTGTCAACTGTTGAGTCATGCAATATGGTTACACTGTAACAGCTTTTGCTATGCTACACAGCTACAGTTTCCAAAGCATTTTGGTGAGCTTTTACAGTCTGGGTGATGCTTTTGGCTGTCTGCAAGCCGGTATTGGTATTTTGTGTGCAAGGCTTTTGTGCAGCCACGTCTTATGGGCTTTACAGATGAAAGTATTAGTAGTGCTTTTGATGGCCTTTCCACATTTCTCTCCCAAAACTGCACATTTGAAAAGTCGTATGTCTAGGTTAAATCAAGTCAGAATTTTAGCAAGAGGAATAGCATGTGAATGTCAAAAAGAAAGCAACAGCTAGGATGGAAGAGGGCCTCATATCTTCTAACTTTGTTCAAAGCCCATTGCTTTTTCATGATTTATTCATGTTCTTTTGCTATACTTCAGAGAACATAATGACAGACTCCTGCCCAACTTTATATAAAATATATTCCTCTTCAATGATTCTTGCTCTCTAAGCCTAAGAAGGTTTTATTATCTTTTCTTCTCATATGACCCTCTCATAGCCCATGGCTAGTTGGTCAATTATTCGTTGAACTATTCACTGGCTAGCCATATTGTAAAAAATACATCACATGGCTGACTTCTCTAATCGGATTATGTTCAGCAACCCAAGGGTAAAGTTAATACATACTCTAGATACAGATAATGCATATATACTGAAGAGTGCTTTGAAAAAATCCATAGTGAAGTTATTGTTTAGTGCCTATTGTAGTGTTTTCAAGATCTCTCATTACTAAAAGGCTATTTTTTCAGTTGGAAAATCTTGACATTAAATTTTTTAGCAATTATATTTCCTCTTGGCCAAAAGGAAATATACAGTTTTTAAATGTTAACTCAAAATGCTGTTTTCTAGCTATTCACCACGAGAGAATAGAAGAGCTCTGAATTATTGAATGAAAAAAGCTGGCCTTGAAGGGATGTGGAGTGATTTCTCCATCATGCAGCAATTCCAAAACGGTGATGTTTAAGTAAATCTTTCAGCTGTGTAATGCCTACAAAATATTGCATGCCAGAAAATAATTTTCTCCTTCTGGGAAGATAGGTGACATTAAACACTAAGTCCATTTCAGCCGTAGTAGTTTTTGTCCTTATGACTGCAACTGTGATTAAAGCACACTGCTTCGTTAAATTCCTCTGTAAGAATCCAGAAAGGAGAATTAAAAAAAAAAAAAAAAAAAAGGATAAAAAAGAGTTTTTACATTTGTGTGGTCATTCATCAAAGGAGCAAATCTATTTACCTTTTTTAAAAGTCAAAATGCCTGTTAATATTCTTGCTTTTTAAATGCCATGTCAGGAAACTAGATTCTGACCATAGGCTAACCAGTGGACAGAAAGACACATTGATAAGAAATACATAAAGTGCTCGATCTCTCTCTCCCTCCCTCCCTCTCTCTCTCTCTCTATATATATAAATATAAAACATTATTAAAGAAAACAGGATGAATAAAAATAGTTGACAACAGCTGAAGGTAATCAGTCATGACATGATAACATGACATGGGGTTCTTGGCAGAGGCTCCTACTTGTATGTCACTGCAAACATAAACATATACGATGAAATGATCAGAAAACATGTAGTGCCTTCATGCCATGAAACATAAGGATAACCTAGCCCTTGCAGTTTCTAAACTAGTTGAGTTCAATGTAGTTGTGATTTGCATTTGCTATTAATAAATGGCTATTTCCCCATGTGTGCTTAGAAATTTTACTAATAGACTATCAATTTTCATGTCAAATATTACTGAAGAATCCCTATTTCTTCTAAATACATTTCTTAGTTGATCATATTATATTCCATTCTTTGCCACATTGCCTAGCAATTCTATCAGGTCTAAAGAAGGCCTGAATTATGCAGCACAGTATGCGGTGGTGCTCTAACAACTCTGAATACTGAGTAAGTCAAAAGAGCCTGTAGAGCAGAACCAATACTCCCTTGGAAACATAAACGTTGAAAAAGCACCACTCAGAAGGGCTTGCTTGCCTCTATGAGAACATTTTTTCAGTCCGTCTAGTACTGAATTCAAAAGTGAAGCTTAATATTATGTAAATGAATACTGAATTATGGTCACCTGGAAGTCCCAGGAAAAAGCACAATATGCAATAATAAGCTTGAAGCATTGCAGACATTTTCTGGGTTTAAAGTACTTCTGTGTTCCTGTAAGCACTAATGTTCGCGAACTTGTATTCATAATTTTCAGGCATATTTCATGCCTTCTGTACCTTCATTTACAGTTGCTAAACTAGCACACAATTACTGGAATATCTGCAACGCACAGGATAATAAAATGTAATATTGACACTATGCAATTTGGGTAAAACGGAGGACGTAAGTTCATCAGAATTACAGCAATAATTCTCAACAGTGTACGCAGCTGAGCGTTACTCCAGAAAAGCGGCCATAGTCCGCACCTCACCAAACCCAGTTCTGAATGAACGAGGACTTGAAATCTCAGTTCCGTCTCCCTTCTGTGTAAAACCAGAACATTTTGAGGCAACCTATTAGTAAAAAAAGTTTGTAGTGCAAAATTTTTCAAATCTGACTCTCAGTCAAAGCTATTTTGCTGAGAATAAAACAAGAACACAGTTTCTTCTAACTTTGAGTGCCCTGACAAAAATGAGTGTAAGCTCTGTTTAATGAGCTATCTGAAGTCTGATGCAATCCAAAGTTATCTGACTTACGGCATACCTGTTTGTGATAGGACCTCAATTAACCAAAGCTTCTGGGTAGATCTGCCCAGACCTCCTTCTTGCAGTAACCCCAAAAGAGCAAAAGGACTTTAAAATCACACACACACACACACACACACACACACACAAAAAAAAAAAAAAAAAAAAAAGACAGGAACATATAGCCCTCTGTAGTAGAGAGTCAATTTAAAATTCAAAATGACTCTACAAGACAGAGCGTAAGTAAAAATGGTTTATAAACAAACTTCCTCCTACAAACATAGTGTCTTTCCAGACAAGTCCTTCCCTTCTGGTTTGGTTTTACTCCAAAAAACGAGCCTTTCTGGACCCGAAAACACTGCATGCAGAGTTTATGGCCCACAGGAAAAGTTTAACCTTCCCACCATGTCAGAGATCCAGCTAAATACCTGCACCTGACTCTTCTCAGTCCAGAGCAGCATCAACCTCGCCTTTTCTTCAGAGGGATGCAGTCATTACCTTGAAACATCACGCAGATGTCACCAAGGAAATCTGCTGATGCCTGTCCATTATAGCCACAATTCAGACTCCATATTCAGTGAATGTGCCCAAGACTCCTGGCTTGTTCTGACCAGTGCCATCCTTCCTGACAAGGTTACCTGGCAGCTGGCATCCTGGACAAATTCTCCAAAATTGTCTGGTTTTTGGGAGGGGAAGACTCACACACCCCCCGCAATGGATTCAAGGCAGCGTTCATATACAGAACATTTGAGTCCATTTTCCATAATTCTGAGCAATAGGAGACCAGGACATTCTGGACAAATTCCATGTGCAATTTGGGACATCCTAAAGGAGCTCTGTGCAAAGATACTCAAAGGCATAGAGAGAGTGTTGAGAGCATGGGTCTGGTTGGGCCCAGCTAGTTCCTGTATTAAGTCTATTTTTAAAAAAGGCGAGACTATGATGCAATAAGAAAATGAGGAAAACACAAGGCAGCCTCGAGAAGCAGCAACAGCTGAAGGCAGGAGACAAGAAAGAGTTCAAACCCAGTAATTGTAATGTTACCCTGATTTCTTTTCTTCCATAATAAAAACAAAGAGAAATCAGTAAACTCATCCTCATTCAGTTGTCCGTTCAGGAGCTATACTCAGCACAACGGGGAATAGCATGCGAATGCCCCCACACTGAGATGAAAATGTACCATCATTTTTTACATAACAGGCAACCCATGTCAGAAAAAGAAGAATGTGTGTTTAAAGGGATAAACAAGGAATATTTTTAGTATTATAATAATAGGTGCTCAGATCAGATGCTTTGTACTGTAGAATCAGGTACAGATATTTCCCAAATTTATACTACTTACTTTAGTACAGTGACAAAAATTACAAAAATAATCTATATTCCTTTCAGAGGAGAGCTATCTCTCCTCTTCTGTCCTATTTTAATGGCATTATCTTCAAAACAGAAAAGGGAACTGAACCTTCCAATTGAAAGCAATGGAAAAATTCCCCTTAATTTTTTATGGTTAAAATACTGGTTTGCTATTTTTGAGTATATTAATACAAAAAAATTACTCAAGAGTATGTAAGGTGAGGCTACTGCATGGATTAGTCTACTTTAAAAAAGTGAAAGTTGTATGAGAAGTCAAAAATTGACAGAGCCGGGCTTCATTCTTGCAATAGCAGAATCCAAAACAAAATGTTCCAAATGAAAGTGTCCTAATACCTCTCTCTTAAGTTAGCTATGACAGCTGAAGTCCCTATCCAATGAATGTGCCAGAAGGCATCAGTTTCCATAACTCTCTGCTTAAATTTTGATGAGGGAAAAGGTATTGATACCTTTCAGTATTACACATACCTGTGCAAAATCCGCTGCAAGCCGCATCTTCCCACCTTCACCGAGGGGCCTTATTAGACTGGCATTGCGAATGAAAAGTTCAATTGCTCTTTGAGCCATGGCTTCAGTGTTATCAAAGACAAAGTCAAAACACTCAAAATGTCTGAAGTAGTCACTCATGACTCTTGCTATAAAACCCTGTAGTTCTTTCATGTACAGAGAACAAGGGACATCTGGTTTTCCTGAGCTTGGCAATGATCTGCCAAAAAAAAAAAAAAAAAAAAAAAAAAAAAAAAAAAGAATAAAGAAAAGATGTCAATTAAATTCATCTTTAAAACACAACCAAAAACTATTGGATTCTTTTTAATTTTTTCCCCACTCCATGACGTAACTTTCCCTTAGTGGCATGAATTATAGAGTCTCATTTCTGGTCAGAATAAAGAGTGTGTAGCTCCCTCTGAAACTGTAGTCAAAATTCTTCTTTATCAACCATTCCCATTCTAACAAGATAAAGGAAACCACTCCTCTCCCACCCAACTTGCAGAGCCTCCATCATTCTAGAGTCCAACTCCTGCTCCTAAATTTAAATGACCTAGCTGTTGATTTAAAACTCTAATAACTGATCACAAAATATAAGCACATGTTACAGGGTTACTAGTTCAGCCTATTCCAAATACATTCTCTGCACAAAATTAGTTTCCTAGATTGCTACAAACCCAGGATTATAGAGTCAATCCAATTAGCACAGAAGCAGCACAGGAACTACAGAAATGCAGAAATAGTCACCCATTTCTTTCTTTAAATCACAGCCATTAGAGCTCTCCCAAATTCATGGACTTGAGCATAAAGAGCATTTAAAAGAACTTAGCCCTTAGCTGGAATCAGTCTATCCACCTAGACAGATATTTTGCTAGTGCTAGCAACAAAAAAAGACAGAGAGGGTAAAATTCCGTTTAAAAAAAAGTTAAAGGGAAAATAAAAAATGCCTACAAAAATACATTTTCAGTGAGTTTCCAAGAAAGAAAACAGAGAAGCAGGGGAGAAGTGATGTCTGCCGACCAAGTCTTCTGCATCCACAGGACATCTCATGACACAGGCAATGTCAGAATATAGATACCGGCCAAACTAATGCTCAGAAAGAGTCAAGCATAGCTAGAACTGAAGATCTTTGCAGATAAAGAATCCTGAAATTTTTAATCTAAAATTTTACAGGAAGATAGCATAATGCAATAAATATGAGCTTTCAATGAAATAGTTTTTTGAACCATTTCATATTCAGTAATACTTTAGGAAAAAACTGTGCAGTTTTGAATCTAAAGTTATACACTTTTATCTTGAAAAATAAGAAGTATTGACAGTATTGAGGACTGCCCACAAAAAATAAGTTTTCAAAATAGAAGAACTGTTTTATTAAGCCCCTGCTTAGTCTTCCTTTCTTTTTAAAATGAATTTCATTCAACAGAGTATGAACACAGTCAAATACAGGTACTAGCTGACTAGAGTAATTTGTTTCAATAGGTAGGTCTAACTCTGCTTTCCATGCTAATTGACCATCTTGCATGAGCTTCCCCCAACAAACAAGGGCTCTTGCTGAAAGGACACTGGGACAATAACAATTTATTATTTTCATGAGGATGTCTTACTAAGCAATGGTAAATTTAAAAAATAGTGCTAGTTACCCAGAAAAATCTTCCTGGTGCATAGTGATGATAATAGCTTCCACTGAATCTCCTACAGAGTTCAGCAACGGTTGAACAGCACTACCCATTAGATCATGGATTGCCTAAAATAGAATAAGAAAAAGACAGACAAAAATAGGGAAACAGAAGCTAGAAGCATTTGCATTTGACACCTTAAAAATACCTTGATAAAGGATCAACAGTTCATTGTATGCAGCTGCCTTTTCATTTCAACAGTGGGTTTTATTACTCTGTATTAGATATCGCTTAATAAAAAGCAAAGCCTAACATAACACTTAGCTTCATTGGCTTGCATCAGTGAAGTACAGAAATAAGGCTGTTTACAACTAGCATGTACGCAAAGCTTTCATCTGAAAAGATGCATTACAAACTGACATTCCTGGTTTGTAAATCCACATGTTTTGGGTTGACTTTTTTCAGTTGCTCATTCCCCAGAGATAGGCAAGCTGCTCTTCTCCTCTCTGCGCACGACCACTGCCAGGTAAGGGCACAGCAGAGGGGATGCGGATAGCTGTCATCCACACAGCCCCACTAAGAACCCCCAGACGAAAAAGCACCAGGTAGCACAAAGATCACAATTTGGGGGAGAGGAGAAGGAGGGGAAAGAGGAAGGGGAAGATAAAACGATTTTTGGCATTTGGGTTCCAACCATTATAAGAATAGTCCTAAATGCAAACTCCACTTAAGCAGTGATTTGGCATGTGTGACACATATGTAGTTGAATATTTGAAATTAATGCACACTGCTGGCATAAAGACTACACTGACACAAAATAATATCAGGAAAATTAATCCAACTGAAGTTAGAGTGCCATTTTAAGTATGTCAAACAAAGCAAACCTCAGCCCTAAACCTAGGGCACATAGATGTTCAATTACCTTTAAGGCAGTTGTGATTGTTTCCTCTGCAGCTGCTGGAAATGAGCTCTGATTGGTAATGACCTAAAAATTTTAAAGTAAGTGTTAAAATACTCAACATTTAGTGAATGATTAGAATCCATAACATTTAATTTCAGTAAAAAACATACCGAGTTATTCTTAGTAATGAGTGGTTTAAAGGTATAAATAACTATCAATAACTATTCAGATAGAATTGTCAATGTACCAGGATCAATCCTTTGCTGACAAATATCCTATGGACTCTGGTTCTATTGAAGACCAAGAAATGACTCAACTGAAACTTAGCTGAGGGGTTAACAGAGTAAGAAGAAAATTAAGCGGTGCATTCTTCTACCACTAAGTGCAGGATTTATGGAGAGCTGTACAAGCAGCTTTATGGTAAATATCTGACAGAATGGTTATATTCTTCCTCAGTACTATGACTGTTGTAATGCAGCATGTTAAACAGCTGCAGGTACAGCTATGATAAAATTTAGGTTTGAAGTCAAGGAATGAAGTGAGGAATGTTCTACCAATTTCCCTCAGCTATCAACACACCACATTAGAATATTTTAAAGCCAGATAACTACCGAACTCAAAATCTGAATCATATCAGATCTCCCTCCAACACTAAAGCACACGAGGTTCATTACCAAACACATCAGAGAAAGCAGACTTAAAAGTTGATCTACCATCTGTTTGCAAAATCCAAGCAAATTTTATAAGCCTTTTTTTAACATTTTTGAAACATATCCACAGTCAGGAGTACTCATGATTCTGTTTCTAATGAAGCTAGGATTTAATTACAATTAACTACAACTACCACTGTATCTATTTGTTTTAATCTAGAGAGACTCTGTAACCATTGGCATCACTGAATTAGTAAACTGGAATTGTTCAGAACTGTGCTTAGTCCTGCCAACATTTCCAGGCCAGACTCTGGTCACAGTAAAAAGGCATGGAGATACTCCTGAGGTGGGGCTTTTCTTGATTTCACCCTTCATTTCTCCTTTTCAGTTTGGTTATAACTGTGGGAAAGCAGCAAGGGTCTTCTGAGAAAGATAAGCCTAAGCTGAGACAGATGCAGACAAGGGGTATCAGGCTGGCCAGCACAAAGAGAGAAATTACTCGATAAGGAAAAACAGAAAGAGTATCATATTTTAGGCTCATAAAACGCCAGCTGAGAGAGGTGAATATTCTCTATAAACACATCTTTCACTCCTCTTTTAAAGGTTGCACACTTATTACATAGTGGTGCTTCTAAGTACCAACCAAGTCTCAAGACATTGCACAAACGCACAGCAAGATGCAGCTCTTAACCCAAATTTTTCACAAACCTCTTTGAAAGGAATCAGGGTAGTATCAACGCATGACCAAACAGGAGGAGGAATGAGGGGGTAAGAAAGATGAGATCACCTGATCACATTATTATGCAAGCCAATGTCAGTAATGGTTAGGAGCTCATTTTTGAACACTTACTTCAGAAAATTCAAATACAAAAATTATTTTTAGCACTTCTGCCATTACAGAAAACAAGTCTTTTGTGGAGAAAATAGACCAGGAATGGAGAAAATAGACCAGGAATATTAATCACTTCACCTAAAAGCACTCCTATTCTTACATTGAGAGCTATTTTTTGGTGACATCTACAGGCAAAATTGACTGATGAGCTCCAGACAACCATCAGTGATCTCAGCTAAGTTTTGCAGTGTCAGATTTGACCCCATTAGAGTCTGTGGCATGTGCTCCAGTTAAAATACTCTTCTGCCTCATCAAAAACCATAGCCATTCTCTACTATTTATTATAGTCAAAGCTGCCAAGAAAATTTCCATTATGGCTTTTGATCCATGTCTTTGATAGCTTCCTATTTTACTAGAAAAATAATATATAATAAGAAAATAAGCAGGCCAAAAATTACTACTAAGAAGTAAACATATGCTAACACATCAAACAGATTCAGTTGCTGGAATACAGTCCTCATTTGCACATACAATTTTTCTTTCATGCTACTGTCCAAATAAATACTTTAAAAAATATCTGTAGGAGTTCTCATCAGTTAATAGGAAAATAAGCATACGATAAAGCAAAGAACTTAACATTGTGTCAGTAAGATCAAACAAAGCCTACCTTCAGAACTGACTGGTGGAGTTTGTATAGCGAATTGACTACAGCGACATTCCTTCTCTGTCCCTCTGTGAGAGGTCCAATCACCTGGCTGGCATCTCCTTGGGTAGACAGCTGCAGTGATTGCACAAATTCTTAAAACAGTATCAATTCTTTAAACACAGTATCATCTAAAAATAGTAATTAACTAAATTTAGTTCACGGTAGAAATCCATAGTTCATTCTTTGGTAGCAATGTTCTTCCATTTAACTCTTGTCACAGCTCAGATGATTTCTAAAAAAGGTGCCATATTTCCAGATAATCCAAACTGAAACAACAGGACCAAGAACCAAGATAGGCTGCTGTCTAAGCTTCCAAAACTACAGCAGAGTCCCAGATCTCTTGGAGACACCCAGTTCTAGCACATCTCAAATCTCATAACCTAAGAAGCAGCTGAAATTACCTATTTAAGGAGACAGTACAAGCCAGTATCAGAACTAGAAATAATATACTAGCTTTCTGTCTATAGCTTTAACAATCATTCAAGCCTCTCCTTAAAAGCTCAGTTTATTTTAATAGGTAGCTTGCAACTGTGTACAAATTAGTGCTTTGTACATGCACAGGAAGTAGAAACGCAAGGACCAAAAGTGTTAGTTTTGTCATTATAGAGAGCTCTATGCATGAATCATTCAGCAAAGATCAAAGAACACTTCTTCATGTTTAAACTCTACAACGCATGCATTTTTTTATCATTTCCACAGGAATCAAAGATCTACAATGACAGAGAAATAGCAATTAACTACAGAATAGTTCTGCAAGGATACCACAGCATATGTTTATTATTTAAAACCAAATAAATTGTAATTGGAAAACAACTAGAAATTTTGTTATGTACAGAAAGCTACAGAAAAACAAAGAATTTACCAAAGACTATGGGATTCTAGAAGAAGTATGTCTAAATATTACAGCAAGAATTGCTATTAATAAAAAGCTTTACTGAGGTATAATTATCTCACTAGCTAAATATATATATTTCAGAATACAAATTTATCCTCCAGAAATGTTCTGAAGAGGCCCAGCTCCACAGTTCTCAGCAAAAATATATTCAGCTCATTGAACAAGTCACCAGGAGACTGTTATAAAGTCTATCTTAACACCACAGCTGCAGCTCCTATGACTGGCTCCTGCTCTAAAACTAAATATTCAGTAATAAAAATTGTTTAAGAACAAAAGGAACAAATACAGCATGAAAATTCTTAAGTTATGTGAAACAATAAATCTTTACTAGTGAAAGGCTATTCCTGTACTTCTCACAGCTTCCATTCAGCACAAACGCAGACACCACACAAGCAGAGTTATCTAGTGTTTGCCAACATTGCTAATAATGAAGTTTTAGACAAGTTCTTGCAAGCACACAGAAACAATTTTACGCACAGCATTACAGTGACAATATCAGTTCATCCCAATTTCTTCAAATTTAAGGATTATTTCAGGATAAATAGATTTCTGAGGCTTTTGCAGAGAAAACCACCTTTTCCAGTATCTCGTTTGACTCAGAATGCATCTTTAGACTAGCAGATTAATATATCATCTCCAGCAGCTTCCTTCCTTCCTGATGAGAACAGCCATGTAATCTAGGTACATTTTATTTGCTTCCTAATATTTCAGTTTGACAGACCTGAATGGTTTCAAAAATTCTACTTCTCATATTTATGG
The DNA here is from genome assembly GCF_028389875.1 of Rhea pennata. NCBI lineage: Eukaryota > Metazoa > Chordata > Aves > Rheiformes > Rheidae > Rhea > Rhea pennata. Next base: position 15,624,151 of record NC_084663.1, read on the forward strand.
CTTCACAGATTAATAACAAAGCAGTCGTGCAGAAAAACAGTCTGTCCATGCAGCTGACCACACTCACACATTCCCATAAACTTTCTTCATATCTTTTTTTAAGCACTGTGCAGACATTCAACACAATCAACTGTTTTTCTGCACATTTACAATCATTAAGCCCAAGAGACACTTTATTAGAACAGTAACTTTTTCATCCTCATCTCTTAAATTTTAGTCCCTCAGAGTTGATTGTAAAGATCTCACAATTTCTTCTTTATTATATATATTTTTTTAGACATTTTGAAACCAATATTCCACGTCTCTTCTGCTGGTAAAAAAGCTTAACTGGTAAGTAAAAACAGAAAGGCCCTTTCTGGAGGAACAAGCAACTTTTGCAGGCAGTAGTAGTGCACAGCTACACACACACAATCTGAAAACACTTTAAAAGCAATCAAATTTCTAAAACTGTTACCAATATTAAATTCTTTCAAATTAATCAGTCTGAATTTTGACAGACAGATGCATTGATCCCCTGTATATTTTGAAGTAAAATTACAGGTCTACTACAATGCTTTGAATTAGAAAACTTCACTCCTGTAACTAACAAAAGGACCCAGCAGCCCAGTGCTCACTGAGGTTGCTTCTCATGAAGTTTTACCATGGACATGCCCCCCTATCAACTATAGCAGAAGTCTCAGCTGCTCATTCTCATCTCTTGCTGTCACCACCATGATTTCTACGATCTTGCCTTAAGACACTCAGCACTATCCATTAAAGTTCCTGTACATTCGCTTTGCCACTAGCAACGACCTGAATTTCAGGAAGTTTATCATTATTCCAATATCTCCCAAGGTAATACAGACTGAATTCTTGAATCTTCTGATATCTATTGTACAATCCTTTATCTATACAGGAAAATACCACCAATGTGTCTCCATAGTTCCAATAAACTATGTTTATGTCCCATTTACTTCAACACACAATCATCCATCAGTCACTTCCCTTGTTTTCTATCATTCCTGGTTCTATCAATGAACCACAGTAATCATTCTCGTTTATATAGCAAGTAATTTTAAAGTTCTGTGTTGTACATAGTTTGTGCAGTTAAGCACAGTGGTAATATAACTCTTTCTCTCTTATACATCTGCTGGGAATTGTATTGTATAAATAGATTAAGTCAAGTAAGTGTGAAGCCACATCCTTGTGGCTGGAAGACACATTCCAAAGCCAATCTTTACCATGAGGGCATTAGTGTATGAAACAAAACCTGATGTCTTTTCAATTAGTTACACATATCAAGCATTGCAAGCTATAAGGGTGTATTTATGCTCAAGAGAAACAGGGAGGACAGAAAGGATGACCTCATCACAAACCTGAACCTATTTGGGAAAGGAAAAACTAGAAGGCAATGCTTATCTGAAGGAGCTGGCACTAGCTTACTGCTAGTCACCTTAGGAGTTAGCCTGGTGTGAACCTGCTAGCTGAAAAAGGATACAGAGGAAAAGCAATCATGAAGAAGACAAACTTGAACAAGTAGTAACAATCGGCTTGTAACTCTTCCACTTTTATGCATCTGTCTCTAAATACAGCAAGTGATTTCTTATACTTTCCACTCGAGCAGGCTCTTTTCACTTTTACCTCAAAATCTGACTACTATTTAAAGCCATTTCATGGGCACTAGCAAACCACAGGCACTCAATTCCCCAACAAGGGACAATTCTAAAATTGGTGACCTCTCAGCATTAACCTCCCTTCAGCTAACAAAACCTACCAGCACCACTGACAACATGAGATGCCAGTGAGGAAAAGAAGTCTCCTGCTGGCAAATATTATCCAGGGTTTTTGTACCATGCGTCCAGGCACTAGGACAAGGGCAGAGACTTGTAGCACCCTCAAGAATGTGAACATGAACATCCGTTCCCCAGAGAGACATGAAGCACTTCATGAAAACTCAAAGCACAGCTGCTAGACCAAAATGAGACGGAAAGACTGCAGGTACTGATTTCTGAGACCCCCGTGAGGATACGATTTAAAGTAGGAGGCTGACATTTGGCATGTTTAAACCTAACGACTGACTAGACGGAGGAAGCTAGGCTGGAAGACTTGTTCTCAGGTCTAATAATTCCATAGAAGCTGAGGACTAACACTTCACGTTTTTAATGAGAGTCAGTCTGGCTAAATTTTAGAGAAATGAGTTTGAGAGAACTCATTTAAGACACTTAGCAAGGGAAAGGGATTAAAAACTCAAAACGAGTAAGGATTTACCCCTGACAGTGAAAGCCATATATCTAGCACCACGCTGAATGAGAGCAGTTTTCTGTTCGGAGCGATGACCGATGTCTCTATTTTGTTCCTCCTTCCCCCCCCCCCCCCTTTTTTAATGGAGGTCCTAAAAAGGCTAATGGAGTTGTAATGTCTGTCCAGGTTGGAACAAATGGTTCCAACAAATAACTTCCAAACTCACTAGCCAAAATTCAACTAAATCTAATAGATCCACTTTTTATTTTCTTTGTGGTAAAAACTCAATAGCTGGGTTAAGGTCTTTCCCTCAACAGAAAGACTGTAGTGTTGACAATTTCTAGGACAGCAGAAACTAATCTCAACACTCCCTGTCTACAAGCAGAGCAACAAGCAGCTGTCATCAGTTTGAAACTTGGTTTGTGTGAGCCTTAACACACAGAAAAATACAATAAAAGTTGCAATGGAAACCAGTGCCCTGAAAATAATTTCATGCAAAGTGTTTGAATATAGACTGATGTAACCATCTATTTAAACTACCCAGTTCCAAGTGTTAAAGAACAAAATACTGCAGCAGAAATATATCTGAAAATATAACTAATACAAAACTGCTTTGATTTGAGTATATTATTAAGATGAAGAATAATAAAAAATATAGTAACTTAAATTTATTAAGTATTTTATTGCACCAGAAGGAGACATTTGTAGAAGTTGATACACAAATCTGTCACAAAGGTAAAAAAGCAGTCTCAAGGCCAACTGACATGCCTGATATGGTTGAGAAACTGTGAGCCATGACCAGCACTGTGCTCTGAGCAAATTCAGAAATCCTCCAATAAAATAGTTTCTATTAATTTGGATCCTTCACTATACTAACAGTCATGCTGCTTCAAAATTGCGTGTGCTTCATGTTTGGCTAGTTTGTCGCACAGCACAGATGATCTCAGGAGTGATTCACCTGACCAAATACAGGACACCACAATAAATAAGTACTTCCATTGAATAATTCAGCTAACCTATTTTAGAGACCCAATGTTAGGGGATGCATAAATGCACCTGTAAGCACCTATTTCTTTCCACTAACTACAAAGGGAATCTAAATTAATAATGAAGATATAGATATCTATTCTGTCTGAACGGATGTAAGATTAATTTTCACCCTGTAGATTTACTTGCACCCTATTATGTAGACCTGCTTTGGAAATATGTCTTGGAAATACCTAGATTTATTTTTCTGGGTTTTACACTTTTATACGTTCAACCCCTAAGAATAGACATTTAATTTAGCAGCATGAGTAGATTTTGTATGTTGATCTCATGTGCTGTGATACAATTTATCTGGGTTAGGTTCTTGCTTTCAACATGAAGCACTGAATTTAGTTTAAGGCATGAATCAAATCGTCAGTCTTCTCTCTTGGGCTATAATAAATGCTGAGTTTGTCTTTTTCTCATAGAAAAACTCAGTCTATTGATATATTTTTTTAAGAGTTTGTAATTTGCTTAAATTTGATTCCAAGTACCTAACTTCCCTTCTTGCAACAGGTGGCAGCTCAGAAGAAACACTGATTTGCTTGTTGCTTTGCTACCATTGTCCTCACCAGATTAAAAATGGAAAAGCTGTTTTGCACTAAGATCTGTGTGTATCCTTCATGACAGATTTAGAGAACTCCATTTATTTCATTTCTCTATTCTAAAACAGCCTCAGCAAACCCACTCTTTAAAGAGCAGGCAATAACATCATAATTTAGAAGGAGTTCTGAGATGATCTTAAATCAAAATAAGACTAAAGTAGTGCCTCTTGACAAAGCATTTGATCTAACTCTAAGATCACGAGACTAATGTGTTTTGATAGCACAAATTGAACTCCAATTGTCAAGCTGACATTTTCAAGAATAAATACATTCCTAATAGAGGCAGCTGATGTGGCCGTACCTCTGGCAGAAAGCAATCAATCCATCTGGTACTTGGCCTCCTGCTTGATCATTGTAACTTATTATAAAACACAGAATCCATTTACAGAGTTTCTGAGTCAATAGGGCTTGGCACTGAGATTTCTCCCATAAGCTACAAATAACTGGGATAATTTACTGCTAGGTTTAATGTTTTCCACATGGCAAAGGGAGCATTTTATAATCTCATGTAAGAAAAACAAGTTTACTGGAATCAGCTTGTTGCTTTATGTAAAAATACAACACCATTTAACAGAAAAATACAAAGGTTTTGTATCGCATGAACTTTATGGAAGACGTTATACAGGATCAGCCATAACAATCTGAACTCTGCTAGCGATGCCAGCTAGACTATCAGCTACTTTGACAGCAATCTGCAAAAAAGAACAGAGACATATTTAGAGGTTCAAGTTTAAGATTTGAATGAATATGTCAAGGGTAAAATAAATGTTTTGCTTTAAAAAAGATCAAATAAAAATTAAGACTAAATCATAAATAAGAATTTATGTTCTTGAAATTACTCTTAATTTTTCAAAGAAGAAGAAATATTTCAAGACGTAAGAAAAGAATAAGCCATGAGCTCAGGCAATAAATTCAAAATGTACATTAAAAAATTTCCATTGCACCCTCAGGGCATTCTTGTAGCTTCAGGATTTCCTTTTCTTTTTTTCTTTCTTTTTTTTTCCTTCCTCAGAAAAATGAAAATTTTACGTTCCAGGAACATGAAAAAGGATCTATCTGGTGATAACATTTAAAATTATATAGAAAGCAGAGTCATTCCTTGGGAAGAAAAATTTGAAAATAACATGAGAAAGATAGTTAGGTCCTTGACCACGAAAAAGAGCAAACATCATGTTCATACTATTCATGCCTGAACAACAGCAGCCATCTAAGTGTTCCCCCCAGGGATCTTTCTGGTTTTCTTTTTTTTTTTTTCCTTAATACCGTCAAAAGCAAAAGACATGAAAGAAAAATAGAAAACAGTCTTTCTGTAACAGAAAAGACAGCATTTACGTCTAAATCTTTGACACAATCATCTGAGACAAAATGCACTGGACAAAATCAAAAGTGAGTAGTGGTTCATTGTCCTTAAACAATGAGATGATTTAAAACAGCCCTTTCAGAAAGCCCTTGGCTCTAATTCACCTAAAACCAGTTCTTCCAAGTAATCTCAGAACATCCTAGACCTAAAGCAGCTGGAATCATTTGTCAGCTTTTCAAAATCACGTTCCTTTTCTTTGCATTTTTGTAGACTCAGATCTTTCCAGCTGACTAAACCAAGTCTCAGGAGCATTTCAGGAACAATGTGTGTTGATCCTGATACCTCTGACTGTAACAATTTAACGAATTTTTCATGCTTGCCAAATTGATGACTGAAAGATAAATCGTATTTTGTATGTCATCCAAATAGCTGTTAGACCCAATCAAATCTTGAATACTGAGAACACACCTCCAGAGGAACAGAGCAGACATCCCTCCCTAACAGGAGACTGGCAGATCCAACTTGGAGGGGTGATTTCCACCTTTACATAAAAACCATAACCAACTTATTTAAATGCCATTTACATCAGTTCATACATTAATTGTGATTATAATACTTCTACATTGTGGAAATTTCTAATGAGCTTTACATTGTCAGACTCTAATTTTTGAGTTGTTCCAATGTTATGACATTCCAAAGTGATGACACGCATTTAACTAAACATATAGAAACTCCTTCTGAAGCATAGAATTTAATTTGATATAAAACAATCTAGAGAGTACTATACGAAATACTGTAAGGATCATGCAATCTTGCTATTTTTCTAGCTGTTAGCAAAATTACATGCTTAGATTAAAGAAGTCTTTTTATATTCTTTCCCAGCAAGACAAAATGAAATACATAGTGCACTCAAAACCAGCCTTTTCTGCTTGGATAATTTTTTGCTGGAGTTTAGTCAGTATCACTTTTTTTTAAAAATGCACGTGTTATGTGAGTCATGCTCTAACCAGCAAAAGACAACATGAGAATGAAGAAAATGGTTCACAAAGTTACTTTTCAATGCCATTCTTTCCTCTAGATTTGTAATTCAATTTCAAAAATTTGGGGAATTTGAGTTACTGAAGAGCTAGGAATTTCTATGTATTTTTAGCCAATATGGTAATTAGCTTTCAAATGGCCTTTCTTACAAAACTCTTGTGATCTTTCCATTGAAAAGAAAAGAATTTACAAAACCTTACCAGACTCTGATCATTTTCAATTAGACCCACTGATATCTTTAGCTTTTATTACTGTACAGCAAAACAGTAATCTTTCCTAAAATTATTTTAGCATATAATAGCCTCCCACATGCACCATTAAAACACTTATTAATGAATTCCTTTAATATGCCCAATGTTGAATTTGAATTTATGTGTTCTCTTATTTAAGTAGCACAGATACATGTTTTCAAAGACAGCAATGCCATGTCTTCAAATTACTGCTTTAACACAATGCAAACATTAATACATGTATCTCAGAAAGGAGTGAGGAAAATTTCACCTTTCATGTCATTTACACCATTGTAACCGACCTGTTATTTAGAGAAAATCTTCCTCTAAGCGTCATTTCACTACCGTTACCGACTACTTGTGAGCTCACTATTTTTCATTCTTCTTTCCAAAGTTCACAACATCCGTCATGTGGACAGAAGGACTAGATATATATCCCTGGAACTGTCAGACAAATCTCACTCTTGGAATATGTCCTGAATAGCAATTCATCCTCAAATGAAAGCTTACAATATACCATCCGCGACATGGATTAATTCTTGTAAGCTCACGTAACACAAATGACAATCAGAAATTTACCTTCTGCCATTACAACGAGGATTCATCATGCTTTTCAATTCAAAACCATCACAGGCCTCATAAATTTGCTGGAATTTAAATCTGGTACTAAAACTTCAATATATGAACAGTATTTTCCCTTCAGAGGAAGAATTCATCTCCAGGAAATTTTTCCTCTCTCCTTCTCCTCTCCATTCTCCCCCATTTCATTGCATTATTCAGCTAGTTAAATTTAGCTATATCAGATAGGAGGATGAGGGGAAAAACCGAGATACTCCAGACCATGTAGTCGTGTCAGTAAACATCCTAACTGATATGCAGCTCGCATCAACTGAAAGCTTTCATAACAGGGAACTGGTATGATTAAATGAGCGAAATAATTTTTCTTTTGTTCGGCATACATTCTACTTTTCCTTAGGAATACATATTGGTAAAGCCACCCAACAAACACTTTACTCCATAAATGAGGTCTTAATTTTTTTTCCATTTTCCTAAGAAACCAGAATTATAGCCCTTTGACATCAACATCCTTTTCTCTTGCAATTTGTTACGGATAGTTTTACTAGCAGACAGGAGTATAAACATTGGAGAATATTTTTTATTCAAGCCCATTTCTACCTGTTCTTTTCCTAGTCATACACTAAGTTTAGATGGAAAGGTTCAGAAAAAAAAATCCTATCTCCATAAATACTCTGAGAACACTAAGAGCCAGTCCTTCTCATCCAATCATTTTGTATTTGCAATATTTTAACACTTAAATCACATCTCCCTTTGCATTTCTCTTATTTTAACAATTTCACTGATTGAGCCACAGCTTTCCAATACAGCCTCTGGATTAGTTATAATATTCTCAGCCTTTAACATTCTGGACATAAATAAACCATTCATTTTCTTATAATCTATAAAACCCACTGTGCACAGCTTATTTACATCTTCAAGCCCCTGATCCAGCATGACAGATACTTTTTCTTCTATAAATCACATTGTGAAAATTCCATGTAAAGATGCTGTCTCTTTCTCAGCTTGGAGTTTAAGCCGAAGTAATTGCTGTTTCCCTATTCCAGCTGGTCTTTTAGCATTTTCCTTCCTCGTTCTCTTCATTGCAACAATGTTTACAAGCCAAGAACAAGCCATTATTTCTAGACAATGAAGTTAAAAACAAAAAGCAGAGCACGTTTAACTGTAATCTCAGGAAGAGACTTGGAAAGATCAATGAAGCCATAGCATGATAGAATTAAGCTTTCAAAACAACATCACCAAAGACAAACAGCAGGCTGCTTTCCAGTGACTATCATGTATCTGATGCACCATAAATGTGCAAAGAAAGAAATAAAGAAAAAAAAAAAGACTCATCTGCCACAGTATCAGGAATAGTTATGATGAGGGGTAGGATGTGCAGAAAGTTGTCATCTACTTTAAACCTCAGTAGCTACAACTTTTTTCATTATACTCCAAGGAAAGGATCAGCCTTTTTGCAGTAAATTTAAAAGGAAAAAAATGTTTAGAGTGGTGTAAGAAGAATAAGGTCTGTTTTTTCACAGTCTGCCTCTTTATACTATAAAAAACCCCAAATGATCTATTCTGACCTATTCTGAGCAGCTAGCTAGTAGACCAAAGATATTTAATAGGAAGATACTAATGCTGAATATCTGTTGAAAATTGAAAAGATTATTACTGGTAACAGTAAGATATTAAGCCACTGAAGCAACATTAAAGAACACAACATTAGCTGAAGACAAAAGTAAAGCAGAACACAGAAGCGTGTACCTGCAGGTCACAATTTCAAATATAAACTGGCTTGAAGGGCTATGAGAGAGAAATTGGTTGTCACGGCTTTGGTCCTAGTGCAAAGTGGGCATTTATTAAAATCATCATAACGCACAGCACTGACTGTTAAGCTTATTTAAAATGTCAGGAAGCAGATCTATGATCGAAAAGGTCTGAGGAAAGAGAAACTCATCTTTAAAGCTGACTCCTATAGCGTAGAGGCAAACACTGAGCAGGGAAATGGCAGGGAAATGCACTAAGCCATACCAGTTTTGTGGGCAATACTAAAAATAATTTAAGTATGGCTACAGCAGAGCTGACTTTCCATTACATATATATTTGATGCTAATCTTATGTAACACATTTGGTGCTGATCAGCATTACAAAGATCAGTGTTCTAAAAATATCTGAATATGACAGATAAATAGATGCTTCTCAGACTATGTATCTATCCATTACATTCACTAAAAACAGAATATCAAATTACAGAGGGATTGGTTGCACTGGCATCCCAAAAAGTGTTAGGATAAAAAAAAAAAAAAATCTGGCTACCTGAAGAAAGCATTTAACTCCTGAACATAAGGAAGATTTAATATCCAAGGGTTTCCTAGCACTCATTCAGCAACATTTTGAGTTGCCACAATGCCACAAGCAACCGTGCACTTTTTAAGGACTAAAATTCTTGTAGAGACAGTATATACTATTTGAAAATAGGTCAACTATGGCTGATAAGCATTACTAACAGAAAAATGTGTTTAGGAAAGCATATCTTTTGATGGTCCTGCAGTCTAAGAAAATCTTAAGACCAAAAGTGATGTTACCATAGAAGAAATTTGCATCTCCCTACTTGTACCTGAGAAAATTATTCACATCAGAAATAAGACAGTATGAGATTCCAGAGGTAAAAAAAAAAAAAAGAAAAAAAAGAAAAAAAAAAGAAAAGGAAAAAAAAAAACACCTAATCTGACAGCATTTTAAGCTTCCTCCTGAATAGGTTTTGCATGCATCTCACTTTCAGTCTCATTCACATTTTGGCTACACCCATAGCAATAAATTAAACAGTGCCAGGAAAGGTTCCTGGGCTCTGGTTCACGATCACCCGTATTGCTAAACTGTTAGGACAGTTCTCGGCAAGCTTTTGGCTCTCCCAACCAAACCCCAGCCACAGCCCAGGAGCTGGGTTACTCCAGAGACCAGTCCCAAAAGGCTCCAGCCAGGCAGCCACTGTGTCTTAGAGGATAAGAAACCTTACTAGCATAGAGGCAGGCTGTTCTGCACCAGCTGGCCTTAGAGCCCAAGAACACTTCCAGGTCCATTTCATTTAGTAAGACAGATGTCACTACTATGTCCCATACTGGAGACTTAGAAAGCTCACAGCTAGGACAGCAAAGGGGAGTCCCAAGTCTTAGGCACAAATCTGTATTGATCTTGGATTCTCAACTGACAGAGCCAGAGATCAGCATAAACATTAGAGTGACAGTGTAGAACAATTTAATACACAGCCTTTCTACAGCAGAGAAGGACACAGTTTGCTGATCTGATCTACCTCCAAATAAATGAGACGAAGCTCATTTACTCCAGTCACTAAAGCACTTCTATAAGCAGTAGACCTTAAAGAAACGTTCTGTTCTGAAGGACAGCTATGTGTTTTCTTTCCACATTCATATTCCATCTTGAGAGCAAATCCAGACCATTTTTGGACAATCAGTGAGTGACTGGGACATATCAGCATTTCACTCTGAAGGAGGGGTTTAAATGATAATGAATTGCTACGTTTTTCTTCATCTCATGCTCTTTTTTCCAGAAAGCAAAAGACACTTGCTTTCTTAAAGAACAATGCACTAAAAACAACAATGATCAAATGCATATTACTCATCTTTATGATGGATAATAATACCTCATACTAATACATTTCCAGTAACACCATTTGGTATATTCCTAGCTAATTGGAAAGTAGATTTCAGTAAACTCTAGGAATGAGCACAGTTTAGAAATAATGTATATTAATTTTAATCAGAGAATTTTTATATCAGACCTTCTTTACATTTAAACTTTCATCTAATTAAATATTCAGAGTTGTTTTACACCATCCAAAATCTAGTGTCACCTCTGCATTGAAAAATAATTCATATATGCCGAAATTGAAGTTTTTCAGTTACTTCCTAAGAATATTTTTATACCCGGCTGAGTGCAGAGTGCTCTACTATCTGTGTACATTCTAAAACCATATATAACATTGCATAACTCAGATATTTACTTAAGCAAATGCAAATGAATCTCAATATACTACTGAGATTCAGGATAGTGAGAAAGAGGCTGCCTACTCTCTTTTCCATCACGTATATCAGGTGATGTAGACTTTTCCTCAAAACACAGAATCTACAAACCTAGTTCACCAAAGAAAAATCCAAATATATTCTGTGTACACCAAGGGTACAGTGGTCCATTGTTCTGGGGATCAGAATGCCCAGTTCTCTTTCTGATTTTGATTTTTGGCATGTTCACTACCAGAAGCTTTTAATATCTAAGTAAAAGATTTTTGAAAATACAGGACAACTATTTGGGCTTTAGTACGAAGCCTCAAATTTCTGAGGCACTCATGTCATCATTTTAATTTGCCTTCTCAAAATTTACTTCTATTCCTGGGTCTTTATCATTTTAACTTTGAGATATAACTGAAATGCACCAAATGTTATCTCATTTTTTATTTTTATTTTTTAAATAAGTTCAAGGGAAGAATTCTTCAAAATGCTAGGAAGCACCAAGTTCTCTGCTCTACACAGAGTTTAAAAATTTTCTAGTGGCTTATATTAGGCAAACCTGATAATCAGAAAATCCCATACCCACTACCCAGGGTAAAACACTGATGAGAAGCCATGCTATGAGCTGTGGGCAAAGGATAGACTAGTAGCTTTCCCAGATACTGCCCACAGCCCCTATTTCAGGTCTCCACTTTAATCATCAGCTTCTGTACAGTACATGATGCACAAGTCCAACCACATCTAGTTAGGACAATTCAAATTCTCTAGTTTCTTTCTCCCTCATTACACCTACTTTCCTTCTCCATTTTTCCAGTGCTTTATCTTTATGACTGCCTGCAAGTCTGACAGTGGGAAAGATCTCCGTTATCATTGTCTGCCTGCAGGCTTTTGTCTGGTGGTCTCCTTTTAAGCAGACTTTTCCAAAACATATTACTCCATAAAATATAAATATTCTATATTTAGGAACCTTTTCAAATTATAGGAAATCACAGCTCCCACTTATTCAGCCTTATTTACTCTAACCTTAAGATGAATCTGCCATCGTGTACTATGATCATGTAGCTTGTTGCTTTGCCTGTACTTCAAGCAGACAAGAACTTGCTCCGCCTGCGCTCTAAGCTGAATGAGCAGCTAAGCATGGTGCCAGGCCCGAGCTACTCACTCCACCTTGGAGCAAAACTAGAACATGCCCTGACATCCGTGAGCACAGCAGAGTGATTTTGTGTTTGCCAAAATCACGTTGGCATTCCCTTATGCAACCAAATACAAAAATTATTTTTGAGAGGTCCAGATCTCCAGAAGTTGATAGCGTAATCATCCCCACCTCCCTGGAAAAGCGAGTGGGCAAGCTGATTTTTATAATTTTGTTTCTGTAAATAATTGTTTGCTTGTTCTTTGGTCCAAAGATGACCACCCATTTTGTATTTGACAGTTGAGCCTTCTTGTGGGAAGAGGCAGCAAGACAGTCACCCCAACATTGATAGCAAGATAGGAGAGATGGCTGTGGGACTCAATTACAATTAATAAACATAGTCTGACAGGACGATTACAACTCTAGGGAGGAAATTAGTAAGAGGTCTCCAGGTTCAAAAAGTGGGAGAATCACATCTTCTCTAAACAACTGCATTTTCATGTTCACAGCACAACACATTTTATCTATGTGCAATTGGTGGGTGTGTTAGTGTACTTCAATCCACCCCCACACAAAGCTGAACAGAAATAGCACAAAAGTAGAAGAACATACAGTACTTACATTATCACTCACAATATATGAGCTAACTGAAATCATCACTCAAAAGGCAGAAAGAATGCAACAAAAAACCTCAATACTACATATATATTTACACATACACTATATATACACTATATATATAGAGTATATATAGTATATATATACCATATGTATATATAGTATATATATATATACACACAGTGTGTGTGTGTGTGTGTGTGTGTATATGTGTATATATATATATGTATTGTATAAATACTGTTTAGAATACTCCTGGGAAGGGACTAGACTAGATGACCAAACAGAGCTCTTCCATCTTCAATCTCTATAATACAAACGGATCTTACAATTTATTTTTCTCCTCATTGGAAAAAGCACAAATCTTGTAAAATTCTAAAACTTTTAACCCTCAAAACTTCATGACTTCCCTCTGCAAGACATTCAGTTCTAAATATCAGTAGGAGAAATATCTCTAACAATAGTCAAACTGAAAACTAGTGATTGCAAAATTGCAAGGAAAAGATTCTTAATTATTACAGAATTCTAACACTTTAAATACGTTCAAAGTTCAGCTCTGTAAAAGACTGAATTACAGGGAACCTACTAGGGAGATAGATAGTATTTTCTTGGTTTCTTTCAACACGTAACTATCACGTAGCATCCATGAAAATGAGCAGGAGATAGACAGGGTATTCTTGGAGACCATACAGCTCCAGGAGTCCCAGTTCCCCACAGCAGGAGAGCTGCTGCAGAGCTCTCTGCCAAGTGAAACAGCACATCACAACACAGTAGAAGAAGGCTGGAAAATCGTCACTTTTTGTGGGAGGAGAGAGGTCCTTACTCCTTCTGAAGACTTGCATTTGAGGAACAGGTTTAATGCCCTCCAGGCTGAGGAGGAGCTGGGCATGGCTTCAAGGGAAGTAACTGGGCTGACAGACCCTGTGCCTTGCAGTAACACTCGCAAGAAGTGGGAAAACCCAGGAAATTACAGGCCACTCAGCCTCACCTCCATCCCTGGAAAGGTGATGGAACAGCTCATCCTGATTGTCATGTCTAAGCATGTGGAGGGTAAGGAGGTGATCAAGAGTAGTCAGCATGGATTCACCAAGGAGAAATCCTGCTTAACCACTCTGATTGCCTTCTATGATGGAGTGACTGGCTGGGTAGAGGAGGAGAGAGCAGTGGATGCTGTGTACCTTGACTTCAGCAAGGCTTTGACACTGTCTCCCATAACGTCCTCCTAGAGAAGCTCTGGAAGTGTGGGTTAGACAAGTGGAGAGTGAGGTGGATTGAGAACTGGCTGAAAGGCAGTGCTCAGAGGGTTGTCATCAGTGGCACGGAGTCTAGTTGGAGGCCTGTGGATTGTGGAGTTCCCCAGGGCTCAGTATTGGGTCCCATCCTGTTCAACTTTTTCATCAATGACCTGGATGAGGGGACAGAGTGCCTCCTCAGTGAATTTGCTGGTGATACCAAGCTGGGAGGAGTGGCTGATGCACCTGAGGGCTGTGCTGCCATTCAGAGAGACTTTGACAGGCTGGAGAGTTGGGTGGAGAGGAACCTCATGAAGTTCAGCAAAGGCAAGTGCAGAGTCCTGCACCTAGAGAGAAATAACCCCATGCACCAGTACAAGCTGGGGGCTGAACTGCTGGAAAGCAGCTCTGCAGAGAAGGACCTGGGAGTGCTGGTGGATGACAAGTTGAGCATTAGCCAGCAATGTGCCCTTGTGGCCAGGAAGGCCAATGGTCTCCTGGGGTGCATTAGGAAGAGTGTTGCCAGCAGCTCATGGGAAGTGATCCTGCCCCTCTACTCAACCCTGGGGAGGCCTCATCTCGAGTACTGTGTCCAGTTCTGGGCACCCCAGTGCAAGAGAGACATGGAGCTACTGGAGAGAGTCTAGTGTAGGATTACGAAGGTGACTAGGAGAACTGGAGCCTCTCTCTTATGAGGAAAGGCTGCGAGAGCCGGGCCTGTTTAGCCTGGAGAAGACTGAGAGGGGATCTTATCAATGTGTTTAAGTATCTGAAGGGAGGGTGTCAGGAGGATGGGGCCAAACTCTTTTCAGTGGTGCCAAGCAACAGGACAAGAGGCGATGGGCACAAAAACACAGGAAGTGTTTGAGTTTGAATATGAGGAAGAACTTCCCTGTGAGAGTGACGGAGCCCTGAAACAGGTTCCCCAGAGAGGTTGTGGAGTCTCCTTCTCTGAAGATACTCAAAACTTGCCTGGATGCAATGTGCAATGTGCTCCAGGTGACCCTGCTTGAGCAGGGGGGTTGGACTAGATGATGTCTAGAGGTCTCTTCCAACTTCAACTATTCTGTGATTCTGTGATTTACATTTTTATATATATAAAACAGAAATCTGATTTAAAGTGGCATATGGACAAAATTAAGTAAGAACTTAAAAGAATTCTGCTATCCATCAGGCATCTTTTCCAAAAATGGACAGCTAAAATCTGTTCACTTCTTGATTACAGAACATTATTGCAGAGCCTTACCTACAGAAAACTGCCATGCAATTATTGCTTCTATGTTGAAAATATTTAATAGGTTGGTGAGATATAAGCTCTCTTTTTGTCTTTTCTCAACTACAAATTACACAGATGGGTCAACATATAGGTGAGAGGGAGTTTTATGTGCTCCTCTCTTTTATAAAGTATAACAGACTCTAAACCAAAATGAAATTACTCAACTTCTTCTTTGTTTTCAGGAAGTGCGGCTTACAAGTTTCTTGTGAGATTAATGCATAGGTGTATACAGGAAGTACAGGCAAGGTAGTATTCTTTTTTATCTGGCCCATCTCACCTGTATGAAAAAGTGGATAGTGAGCAAAATATGGATCAGTAAGCAGCAGTTGCGTTAAAAAATAAGCAACAAATCAGAATGTGAAATGTAGAGAAGGCAAATCTTATTCACCTACAACACAACGATCAGATTTGATAATCTCTCCTCCAAATTGAAATAAGAAGGATGTAGAAATAGTGACTAAACAGAGATCTTGCAATGTCTGTAATCATTATAAGCATGTTTTGGCTTCTTGATTTATGAAAAAGGTGAACAAGAAGAGACAAAATAATAATGGCACAGAGAAAATTTGCCAAGCACAGTTCCTCAGCACCACATAACAAAACATGGGATGAGTTAAAGGTTAACACTCTTATATTAGCAGAAATATTATTTTTTCAAACTAATGCAATGCCTTAATGCAATGTTCCTTGGGACTCTGTATATTAAGAACAGCTGCAATTATATTAAGTGCAGTTAGGACAAAAATTCTGAATGCTTCATGGCATCATCAACCATCAGTAATGGGTTAGCTAAAGACTGATCCAGCAACAGGTTATACCTACCGACTGCTCGCAAAAGGTTATTTACCTCTTCTTCGAGATCATTTGAACTGACTAATACAAGAATTGATCTCAGACACAACAATAACTATTATTAAGAACAATTATTGGAATGGGGAAATCTTAGAAGCAAAATCTTCAAAGCTACAAAGTCAGAAGCGATAGAAACAATCATTTTGGATTCTTGGGAAAAGGCCATTTTTTATTACTTGTTTTTGCTTTAGCACTATAAACGCAGATTGTTATATTTTGCTTTTAAACAAAACTGAAATCTTTGAGTCCCAAATAAAAATTTTCCTGTTATTTGTCCTTTCTAAAGCAAACTGGAGAAACAGTGATGAAACCAATTATCTTAGTAAAATAGAATTCCCTTTTTTGTGAAATCATTATCTCATTCAGAAGGAACTGAAAAGATAAAATTCCTTACATCAGGAATGTCTCATTTCAACATTTTTAGAATGCACATTTAATTTTTCATCATTCAAATCCAACTGCAATATTATAAAATTAAAACATAAAAATATTTCATATGACTCTTAAAAGTGTCCTCCCAATCCTCCTTCACTGAAGGTTTCGACGTTCTTTTTGTTCTAATTTGGAACAAAACTTAGTTGTGAACTCCTCCAGAAAATTTAATTTCCATCTTTAGCTCTGTTCTGCTAGAGCTCTCAGAAATCAAGTATCTTAATGGATATATTATTCGGTCATTCTTCTCAGCTTTAAAAAGTTATTGCTGTAGTCCAGATTGCAAGATTGAATGACAACTGCATTCTTGGCTATGCCACTGAAATGTAATGAAACAGTGCTATACAGCATAGTTCCTATTCTACACACCATAGGCATTTCGGGCTCAATCTGGTTGCCTAAAAACAGGTGCAAAAGACCATTAAGACATGCTAGATCATGTATCCAGGGCTGGCAAATATGACACAGGACATGCGGGAGAGCAATGCCCTTCTGGAAAGGCAGCTGGAGGCCAGGCAAGACATCTCAGCACTGTGAAGACAGCACTATACACCTATGACAGCAACTGAGTTGAGCCCTTCCAGTTCTTCACGTTCTAGCATGGCTATCAGTAAGAAAAGAAAACATTTTCTATAGTTGTGCAATACACAGCTTATATTGCTTCACAGTTTGCAAGCATATTCTTGATGGACATTCATGTCCATTCTGCCAGTTCAAGGAATCCTCTCTCTTGGTTATTCCGAGTTTTAAGTTTCACTTTCAGTTGTTCAAATCAGTAAGTTCAAAGCTTCAGGTTCCCTCTATTCCTGCCTTCATTTATTTTAACTAATATAAAGCCAAAAATCGTACACCTGTCAACTTATTCTGCATATCTTTTTTTTCAGGGTTTTCTTAAGAACTCGCCAGCTGGCTGATCACAAAATGATACATGATCTTGAAGAAGCCACTGGCCAGATATAAGCTCTAATAGAGATGATGAGCACAACAGACTATAGTGCTTTCACAGGTACAGCTGACAGGTCTATTTTTCCAGTTTAATGTCACCGTCTAACATAACCTACAATGCCAAAAGGTATTCTGAACCTTAATTAAGTGCATATGCTAATACGTCCTGTACTACACAGACATAAATACAGGCATGAGTTTGGTTGTTTTTACCCATGTTGAGTAGAGTAACCTATGGAACATTCCGATTTCTTTTACTAGCAAACTTCACTCTGAAATTATAAAGTCATATGAAGTCATCATTCAGTGTTTTTAAAAGAATACTCAACTAAATAATTATATTATAAATATATAGTAAAATTACATAAACATGTATTTTTCTTTTTAAATTTTAAATACTCCTTATGACCTTCATGACTGTTCCACCTATGTTCCTTCTACATACAGTAGTTTGCAAACTTACAACATAATTCATCCAACAGATATGGTAAACAAAGTATTCACTACTGGATTTCAACTTTCATATGGGCATTCAGAGATAGAATGTGTCTAAAAGGTAAATAGAATCCTTACTAACTTAATTCCTGCAATATTTGTAGCCATTTTCTGCGAAAAATTGTTGGCAAGTATCACTGTCTTTAAATGAACCAAATAGTAAATGAACATCACCGGTCTGAGTTTGCTTTCAGAAATAAAGCTGCTGAAGAGAAAACCCGATTACAAATACAAGTTGCTTCTTATTCCTTGCAAATTTGCACACTGCAAAAATTAGTTTTAATTTCGACATAATAAAAGCCTCAAAATTTCATCAACAAACCTCACTAGAAAACTGTTAATCTTAAAGTTTCTTTTTTCATAATATGACAACGTTCACTGTGGCTTCCAGTTGGTTCCTCGAGATGCTCTTCCCCGTCCTCTATTCAGTTTCCCACTAGATAATAGTGCAAAACAAAGGACTGGAAACACGTGACAGAAGTAAACACTTACAAAATCAAGGATCAATTAAGTATGTATGGAGAAAAAGATATGCCCAAATTCTGGTGCAAATACTGGAAAAAATATATATTTGAATGGTCCATTTTTAACCATAAAGAAGATGTATCATGTAACTGGTGGACTATCAAATGCTGATAAATATTAAAGGTAATGAAATTATCTTAATTTTATCTGAAACCACGAGAATTTTGTATTTCTTTTAATCAATATGACAAGTTTGATTTGGAGTTATAATTTTCTTTTTCTTTTTCTTTTTTCTTTTTTTTTTTTTTTGCTGTCAACAGACCTGCATGTTTTTATCTGAAAGTAGAATTTAACTGAAAATGTTTCCAGATACAATGGAAAGCTAACTCAATTATTTTGTCTATCCAGAATGCATTATCGTTACGTTGTAAAGGTGCAAAAAAGAAAACACTCTATATAGAAAACCAGAAGATTTTAGAAATGTACGATTACTTACAAGCTGCTCTGACTTTACGCCATAGAGCTGAATAGTCTTTGCCACATTTTTTGCCACAGCCAAACTGAGGTTTGGATCAACAGCAGCCACATTGAGCTCACTGGAAGCAAAGATTATAAATCTTAGTTAATAACTAAACAGTACTGTATTTAATTGATAGGGAATTAATTATTAATACATAGTTATGTGGCATAACAATTTAGAGAGAGTAGCACATATAACCAAAGCTTTATAAGCATTGTAATTCACTTTACAGTTTAACAAGTCATTTGGGAATTTTATGTGCAGAGTGTTCCTATTCTGGTAAAAACGAGCAAAGTTTAGGAATGACACTTCAGCGTGAAATCACCTTCTCTATTAGTAATTCCATTCAAAAATATTGACTGCAATTAACTACATTCAAGGTTTGGCAGCAGTCTTCAAACATTACAGGTGAATACACCGTCATTCAACTCTGGAATAATACGAGCTATGCAGAAATACCCAGGGGATGCCTTAGCTTGACACAACTAAGAAGTTGTATTTCAGGCAAAACAGTATAATAACAGAGGCCCCAAAGGAATGACAGGGAACAACTGAAGAAGAAAAAAATATTCTGAACTCCTTCCAGCATTTTGTGTTCATGGAACCCCACAATATCCATTAGCTAGGGCTGCATTCCTAAGTGCTCTACTGAGATCACAGACAAGACCAAGGACAATCTCAAGTGACTACCATGCCATTAATGATGAGATTAACTTCTCCCCCAAGAATTAGAGAGATAGTAGACACCCTGGTATCAGAATATATCCCTCTCTGAGAACTCCTACGGTCCTAAATATCATTAGTTAGAGGTCATTCCAGAAAACTCAGATAAAATTTTAGAATCTTCTTGGCCTTTTCCCTTTCTCTCTACAAGAACAGACATTACATGTGCTCAGCATTAGCAAGGGTGAAGTGTCAGGATTTAATATCACCTGCCCACACATGCTAGGAATACTGCCCACGATTTTCAGGTTCTATTACAGAGATTAGTCTTTACCAAAAACTTATCAGGGAAAATATTCCACCGGTAATTTAAATATCTCATTTTACAAGTTCTACCCAGAACAACTGTATTCATTTCTTTTTCACTCTATGATTATTTCCATCAGGGATTATCATTTGCACCCAAGCAACTATTATCTTCCCTTTGATATAGTCAGAATAATTAAGATATTAGGCATCTACAATATGTTTCAAGTTTCTTTCCCCTGTTTTGTAAGCTAAAAATGGTAAAACTTCTCATATACATACGCCGAAGAGTCCAAATGAATATTCCAGAACAACAAAATGCAGAAGAGAAACTCTGACTCCATTTTAACACTAATCATTTGTATAATTAAAGAGTAATTTATTTTTTACTGCTTCATTTCTAAAATTATAACTTAGGAGAAAAAACATGTTGAAAGTTATATGTTGCAATGTATTTTACCTGCATACCTGGCTATAGTCTTAATAATGCTGTCAAGCTCATCAGAAGAAGGAGGATTACGACCGCCAGGAGGGAAGACAAGATTGATAGGGTCAAAGAGTCGAGATAAGGATTTTGACAAATAAGCAGCTTCATATGGTTGCAGGGAATCTTTCAAGGCCTTTTCTGGACTGTGGGTATAAGGCAAAATTATTACATTTTAAATCAAAATATGCAATAACATTGTTATATCTTTCCAGACTACACGTACTTTGCAGTATCCAAACCACTTTTTTTGTTTCTGCTCTCTAAACATACACATTTGAAGATATTTGGACAGTGTACAACAGCTTGCTCTTCACTTGAACTACATAACTACTCAGGCAACTGCTGTGTGTAGTTCAACAGAGTTCTTTGCCCTTTCCGTAAGACCCATGTGGAATCCCTCCTTCAAGCTGTTCCTGAGACAGACAATGTTAAAACCACTAGGCAAATATCTAGAACTGCAATCAAAAACCTTTGAGTAGTCACATATTTATTAGCAGATGGCTTCTGCTCAATGATGTATCTAAAAAAAATCTTTTAAAAACCTTTCTTGGTGTATGTATGCTTACAGAAAGGCTTGGATAGAAATAAACTTCTTAAATCTACCTTTAATAAGCTTCCATCCTTATTCCTTCTCTTGGTAAACAGCAGCTCTCTCAAACATTTTACCTCAGTGTCAGAAAAGTTTGACAGAGGTTTTACTTTGCTGCCACTGAGTCAATGGTAAGTCTCCCACTAACTGCATAGGAACATATTTAAGCCAACACAAATCTCACCTAAAATATTTATTTTATCTTATATAAGTCTAAAATTCTTAATGGACTTGATTAGCCTGTTTTCAGTTTAATCTTTCCAGCATCTACAACTCATATCATGTTTCTTCTAGGATGTAACAAACATACAAACTGTGTACCTTTACAAACTGAACATCTGTCACACTCCAATGACTTGTGGTTTCATTATAGAATCACATAATAGTTGAGGCTGGCAGGGACCTCTAGATATTGTTTAGTCTAACTAACTTAGTCTAACTGCTCAAAGCAGGGTCAGCTGGAGAAGATTGTTCAAGACTGTGTCTAGCCAGGTTTTCAGTATCTCCTCTCTGGGTAAACTGGCCCAGTGGTAATGGAATTTACTACTGTTCCAGTAGTAAATGGAATTTTCTATATTTCTGTCTGTATGCATTGCCTCTTGTCCTACCACAGGGCACCACTGAGAAGAGCCTGGCTCTATCTTCTTTACATCCTTCTATCAGATATTTATACACCCTGGTATGATCCCACCAAGCGTTCACTTCTTCTAGCTAAATAGTTCCAGCTTTTCAGCCTCTCCTCATATGACAGACACTCCAGTCCTTTAATCATCTTGGTGGCTCTTTGCTGGTCTTGCTCCAGTATGTCCATGCCTTTCTTCTACTGGAGAGCCCAAGCCTGGACACAGCACTCCAGATCTGCTGAGTACACTGATGCACTCACGAGTGCTGAGTAAAGGTGAAGGATCACCTCTCTTGACCTGTGGCAATGCTCTGCCTATGTAGCCCAGGAGGCTGTTGGTCTTCCACTTTGGAAGACCAACTTGGGCACACTTGGGCACACTGGTGGCTCATATTCTACTTGTTGTCCACCAGGAAGACCAGGAAGTCCAATAAGAGAAAGCTACTGTAGTAATTGTAATATACATAGAAGTGAATTTTAATCATTCTTCCTTTTTTTATTTTCACAACAGAGACGAAACGATAAAACTGGTTTCAAAGTAATACTATCAGGTACTTTATGAAAGATAAGAAAATCCAACGCAGCTAATGATGTAATGTAATGAAAATCCTACAGCTTTAAAATAGTTTTAAAATAATAAACACAAGCAAAACGAAAAAAGTCTTTAAAATTCTCCTGCTTTGACAAGTTGAATAACAGGAAGTTCTTAAAAATATTCCTTTTTCTTACAGAGTTAGACATTTTACATTCTATTGCCTTAGAATTCATAATACATACTCATAATCTTGGGTTTTTTGCATAAATATGTCCTGTGTATCTTCTTCCATTTGCTGCAATTCAGCAAAGAGATCAGTACTTCCACTTGTGTTAAAATTCCTTTGAATATTTTGACTATATTGTTGCAGACGTTTCCACAAGTCATTATAAAGCCTCAGTAATTTAGGGTATTCTCCTTCAAAAGCTTGTCTCAAAAACGTAGAGGCTACAAAATAAAACAGAACACAATAAGTATTGCTAAGTTCAAACTGATTTATTTGATTCAAACAAGCAACCTCTATCTCTGCATTTAAATCAATGAATTACACAAAATATCAACATACCTTTAATACTATTTTGAAGTGTTAAAAGCTATCACAATAAATGAAGCTGACAAAGCTAACTATCTAAAGCACTAGTATGAATTCCAAAATTTAAGAATAGGATAGGAAAAATTTATTACATAAATAAATATACTAATTATGATCATGAGTTGTTTGGTACCAAGCATAATTATAAGTATTATTATTCATTTAAATACAATGTGTGATTGCAACTCACTAAACCTAAAGATTTTCTAACAATAGCTAAGCAGTGAAAAAAATATAGTTTTGTAAAGCTTTAAAAAAGACAAAGATGACTTTTATTAGCCAAACTATCACATCTGATGAGGGAAGCCTGTGCTTTTACACATACTTCTTAACATAAGATACCTAAAATGTGCAATCCCTACACTTGTCAAATAAAATATGACAAAGCCAGTAGAAAAAGCAATGTTATTTTCAGCCTTAAATGTCTTGCCACAAGTGGCAGGAAATGAAACAAATGTACAACTGTTTCAAAGACTGATATTAATCTTAATCTAACATCACTCATACTTTATGGATTTCATCATTACATTAGGGGATTAACATTGTTCCTTTCATTCAGAGTTTTTCAGGTCCTGGACATCTGCCCCAGTTCATGCAGCCCAGTCTTTCTACTTAAGCATGTTCTAATTTTGAATACTGGAGGATTCACATCTGTTGTCAAACACAGAATTATTTTAGGTCACAAAATGATGTTCCAACCTCACAAAAGCAGTTAATGATGTATTATCACCCTCTGTAAACTCTGTCATGAATTCATATTTTTGTATCACTTACCTGATACTGTCTAGTATTCTTCCAATCTATATGATCCAGAGGTCTATGACTGAGGTCAGTTGATTCATTCACTTAGAATTTATAAAAAACGCACATTCTCATATAGAGTGTGTGTCACTTAAAAAATTAAAAGTCTATTTGTTGCAAGCATTATTTTCCTAAAGTTCAGATGTAGCAAAGTAAAAACAGCAGTTGCAGTGTAAAAATCCAACTGCTCTAAACTTTTATATAATTTTTTTTAAAAAAATCAGAAGTAATAAAATGTGTTTGAATAGCTGTCAGATGATACACTGCTGACAAAATGTAAAAGTTACCTGAATTCTGAAATGTTGATTGATCCCACTAACTGATGAGACAGTTATACAATCTTAAAACCTTGTGCTGAAAACAGTTATCACATGTTCCGTCTGAACATATGAGACTCCTGTATGTACATCGCGCTGACAAAGTATGTATAAGGCAAACAGTAAAATTAACAGGTTTTAACACAAGTTGACCACATTTTCTTTTGGGATCACCTAGTCACCTAGCAACCACTGAACACGAATCAAGCGGTTACTTCCTCAGAATTATATCGCTGCTACGAAGAAGGGCAGGACCAAGTTTTGAAATGCTAATGCAATACCTGAGATCAGAACAATAAATGTGAATCTTACCCACCTTATGTGTGCTAAAGACTGGCTTTAGAAGCTAAAAACAAACATGAAATATGTATTTATGAAAGCACAAAGTCATTCGGCTTTATGGGCCAATTGCACGCTGCATTATTATGCACTGGCAATAGTACTGTCTAATGTTTATAACGTGGCTTTTATTTAAACTTCCTTGATTGTATCTGCTAGGTATTTATTACATACATACCGAATACTGTGTATAGTCAGAATGTCAACCATTTATCCATATTTAGACAAGATAATTTTAAAGGAACTCAGTTCCTATTTATAAAAGTATCCAAAACTGGCTAAATAAATTTTAAAAACTTAGAGCCTTCTGTTGTTGAAGACTGATAAGCACTGTTCTTTAAAATCAATTTAACATTTATGATTTTGGCAAAGCCATTTGCTTTTAGGAACATAATCTACCTTTCCAAACATTTTTATCTCCACATACAGTTGCAAAATTATGTTTTTACTATTAGATTATCACATTATAAAACAGAAGATATTTCTTTCTGAAAAATCAATCATAGTTTAGGAGTATCACAATTACAAACTGTCCAGTTACAAAAAGAAGATGT
Source organism: Rhea pennata (assembly GCF_028389875.1). NCBI lineage: Eukaryota > Metazoa > Chordata > Aves > Rheiformes > Rheidae > Rhea > Rhea pennata. Next base: position 15,648,928 of record NC_084663.1, read on the forward strand.
TGTAAATTAATTGACCCAGCAATGAGTAGAAACCACTGCCATAGCTTAAAAGAAGAGATAATGAACAAAAGTGCTTATGAAATGACAAATTCAAAATAAATACAGAACACTTTACAAATCATATACACTGAATACTTACAGTCTGTTGCTGCCTGAAACTGAGAGGAAAGAGTCTGAGTTACTGCAGACCAAAATTTGTACAAAATATCAGACTGGCCATCCTGTTAGCAAGAGACAAGAGAAATGAGTTTGAAACTACATCTTTTTCAAACACAAATGCTCCTAGTCAAATGCTTCCTTAAAATCTGCTCTAGCACTACTGAGAATGAAAATTAAGTAGACAAAGTTTGAGAAGTTTCCATCAAGTATAAAATTAGGAAAAATATATCAGAAAACAAAAACCCAAAGCTTCAGTCATCTCTCAAATGCAATCTCTTCCCCTGTATTTGACAGACCTCCTCTCAGTTCTCTGACAAAAGATCTTTTAGAGAAGGGCATGAATATAGAAATAAATAACAAAACCTCTAGAACTGTTTTAGAAAAAGACTTTGCTTTAGAATGACCTTCTGATTCACTGGGGCTTTCCATGCTGACTAAATCATAGCAATTATTGTTACTGGCACTGCAACATGCTTACAAACACTTATTAGGGACCAAAACCAGCGCATGCTATTCTGTTTCACACAGTACTGTAACAGAATTTAGAGTTCCAAACACCTTAAAACAAATGAAGATACAGTGAAGCTCACAGTGGATTCTTCACTGTCTTGTACTAACAGGCTTGCTGCCAGAAGTGAAAACCAAGTACCATGTTCTTTCCAGTAAGTTATGTATGAAATAGCAGCTTAGTTATTCCCCCCAAATCTTTCATTTACCTTCAAAGAAGGTGTTAAGTCATGGATTTGTTATTTTTCCCCCCTTTTGCTTTATTTGTATTTGAGACAGGAAAAAATACAGATGATGAAGGGTATTCTATCCTGTCTTCTGGCTAGATACCTGCAAGATTGCCCAGGGTTTTGGTGGGAAGGCAAATCTCATTGTGGACAGAGCCATTTTCTTGGTTGCAATAGGTTACATTAGGATTAATATCTTACATCTATAAATGAACTAAGTTGACCAAATATCTATACTAACAATAAACAGCCAAAAGTGCTCAGAATTTAAAAGTGAAACACCCAAGAGTGATTACAAATATCAGCTATCCTAGAGAATTTAGGTTGGCATTTGGCTGTTTCCATCACGACTCATTCTGAAACATCAAAGTCTTCAAATCAAGACATAACCTTAACAGTTAAATATGAGCAAAAGACTCTATGTTGAAATTACTTTCAAAAAGGGATGCATTCTTTTGGCTTGCCTTTTGGCACTATCAACAACTTCACTATGAGAAAAACGAAAAAACTTAGCTCTTGTTAAAACACAAGCTTTTTCAAAGTGTCAGTTCAACTTTGGCCCCGCATCAAAAAAACAGTGAGACTAGCTATCAAAGACCAACTACTCCAAACTCAATCGTTATTTAAGATGACAGAGGAACAAAGAATGCACTCTATTCCCTTGTGCTGGCAATAACATACAAAGCAAGGAGGGTGTTTAGACAATGTTACACACTAACAGTGCGAAACTGCGCTCAACCTGAAGATCTGGTCACTGAAAGACTTTAAGTTCAAGCTCAAGTTTTCAGCCCCCAAAACTATCATCTTAAAGAACTGACGCCCCTCAGAGAAACAATAACTATCAGATTACACATAATTAGATAGAGTTCCCAGATTAGACAAGGATGAATCCTACCCTGACTTCTACAAATATCCAAAAAAGACAAATTGCTGGACTAGGTGTTAGGAATTAAGACAGCACATCCTTTATGCTGTTGGGCATCTGGGGGCGAGGAGGCTCCTACTGGGAAAATGTTTGAGAATTAACACAAAAAACTAAAATAAGCTGAGATGATGGAAGCTCATTTGTGACTGCTTGAAGATGCCAGACAGATTTAGAAACTTAAGTAACCTATTTTACATTTATGTTTACATTTTCTGTAAAATTGTAGTTGATTTTCATAAATGGGCAAAAAACACGATATTATTAGGCAGTGACTCAAAAGGTGCAATGCATAAAGAGGCTTTGGTTTTTGTAAATTTATTACTACAGCATAAATGTCAAATTACTCAGTTCTTCATTTCACAGTTTCATATTTAACACACAAAAATTACTACAAAACAAATAACCTTTCACATCGATTATACAGTAAATTAATTAGCTTTCATATTCTCTATTCCAACATGGAATAATGTTTGCTTATTCAGCACGGTAACTCAATTCAATTTCTACATAATGTAATGGGTGTGAAAAAATAAATACAGATCACTTTTAAACAACTTATTTTAATTACTGCTACTACCACCTACACCTCTGTCATAGTCTCAGCAGAAAATAAAATGATTAAATGGTCTTGAAAACAGAAAGTCCTTCCACATCTATATTTCTATCTCATTTGTTTTGACACAACAAATAACATTAACCTACATGTTATAACACTTAATTTTGATGTGCAAGTATGTAACACTTATATGTAAACATAAGCATATATTTTCACACAGGTAGTCATGTAAACATCAGTACAGCTGTGACTACTGTGCAGATTAAGTCTCTGCCCATTAACTTGTGTTTTCTTTCCTGGGCAAATGGCATTCATTAACTGCAGGAGAATTTTACAGTGAACAAAGCCTTCATGTCCCGGCTAGCCAACTATATCACGTACGAAGAGAAACAGAGGGGAAAAGTTACATAGAAAACTCAAACATTTCATACTGATTGACTACTCAGTCAAAAATGTTTAGGGAAAAAGTGATTAATGTCCTAGCTTCAGACTGGCTAAGAACACTATCTACAGCGTCATTACAGGTTGCTTCCGTAATGCAAGATATGATACTTCACTTTCTCCAATGTTAAGATGAAGTCACTCTGGAGGTGAAACATAGCTGCTGATTAATAGTACACAAAGTAAGAGTTTGTGGCAGGAACTAGAGAATAATGTTGCCTACGCAAACAGCAGGGCAATTTAAGCGGGTGGACTGTAGTTACCAAATTTGGAAGACAGCAAGCTATTAGCATTGGATACTCTTGCTGGTGTAAAGAGTGCCACATGCAACCATGAGCATTCAGAATACATTTATTTATTTTGCTTAAACTTGTAATTCCTTTTGCTTACATATTAACTCAATATACTATTTTCTTAAGTATTTTTAAGTGTCTCACTGCTTCTTAGCAGCTTGTAACTCAGCAACATTGTCTAGTCACTCAGAAGGGAAACTAATGAAAGTGGAAATGTTTCTTGAAACATAACAGACTACTATTCAGATTTCTGTATTTTGTCCAGCAATTATTTTAAATTGTACACTATTCTAATACAGATTATTTCTGTGGCTGTAAATTACAATGAAAATCATAATTTAACTGTTTAAATAATGTGCAATTCCACTTGATAATAATCAGTATTGCAAAATGACTCAAAAATGGGTAGCAAAAGAAAGAGTGTTTTTTTTCCAGCCTAGCAGGAAAATTAAAGGAATGTTCCTCCTCTTATACTGGACAACTTACCTCTTCCAGGGCTTATGAAAATGGGTGGGAGGAAGGTGAGAGAGGGAAGAGCAGTACTGCTTGTCCGAAATGCACACAGCAAACCTACTGGCTTTCTAATGGAAAGCTTATAAGCCTTCCTCTCTGCTTAGAGAGGACTCTGAAAGGCACTGCACTTTAGGGCTTTGATGAAAATGCCATATTTTGGGACTCAGAAAGATCCTTTTCCTGGGGAAAGCATCTCTTAAAAAAAAAAAAAAAAAAAAAAAAAAAAAAAGATATGGGGGCTCCTACTTTTTAGTACAGTTAGGAAAAAAAGGGTTTTAACAATACAGTATTTTGTCTAGACAAGGACCAGATTGAACATACGGGCAGAAAAGAGACCCATAGCAGCCTTCTAATGCCCTCTAATGCTATGGATTACAGAAGGAAGAGGGACTTGCATTGAGCGAGTCATACTTGCAGAAGTTGTGACCTAGTCAAAACTGCATTCTTGCCACCATTACTTCTGTAGAGGGTAAGCAATAGATTTAGTCCTCCTGCACACTTACAGCAAACATGCCTACTGGTACACAGGGTATGCGAACACTGGGTGCATCCACATTAGTGATTCAATGTGGATTGAAAGAAAAGAACAGATTCTTTTTGGTGCAAATCTGCCTTGTGTCTATACTTGGTGTCTTGCAGTACACACTCATGTGTGATAGTGGACTTTCACTATTCAATAAATGCACAGTCTCACCATTAGCTTAAAAAGAATAACTTTTGTAATTAAATAGCTGTTTGTAGCTGATGATATGCTATGTTTGTAGCATATCATCACAGGTTTTGTAACAGAATCCACAAAGATGTACTAATATTTTATCAATTCTTGTTTTGAGACTTCAAATTGGGAGCTTTTCATTTCTCTTTCTTATGAGAACTATATAAAACTGAAAAAGGTTAAATTATTTACATGGTCCCTCCACCAAAAAATAAAAATGCTTGCTTCAAAATCTAGTCACAGGCAGATTAACATCTTGTGATACAATCCCTTGTAGCAGGAGCAGCTGACAAGATGAGTAATGAACTGCATCCGATTATCTTTTCAGCCCGGTGGCAATCATTTTCCATCAGCTTCCTATTCCATAACCAACAACACTGGAAAACAGTCACCATTCTGCCAAATTACTTGTTCTCCATACCCACACACCATCAATGAATACGTTTAATAATGCAGAGGACACATAAGCCTTTGGAAGTTGAGAGGTCAGGCTACATTACTACTACCTGAGACAAAACTGTTTTAGTTGCATACTGCATAGTATGCCAAAATCCTTATATAATGTCAAGCTTCTCAGAAAGAAATTATTCCATTTTAGCATATAATATAACACTATTTTCTCTTTTCATGCAATATGTTCTCTCTTCAACAAAAGAATCTTAACTGTGATTGATGGTATCTAAAATTCAGGACAGGAAAGATTCAAGCTGACATATGCATATTTTTCTCACTATAGAATATAACTGAATCAAATCTATGAACATTAATTCCCATCAGCTGGAGAATTATTATGGCAAAACAGGATTTCCCCCCCCCCAATCAGATCCATTTAACTCAGCATCTTTTGAAATGACAGAACTATGTGTTCTCAGCTTTACTCTGATCTCACAGCAGAGAGAATCACCACAGAAATCATAATTTGCACTATTAAAAAATGATAGGGAGGTTAAGATCAGCTGTAGAACTGGCTATTTTTTCTTAAGAATTCACTATAAAATTGGTCCTATAACCACCAAACTTAAATAAAATAATAATCTATCAACTCATACTGAGAATTAATGATATTATCTCTGTTCTTCCTGTGCCCACGACAGATACGGATAGTCAGGCAATACTCTGAGCTGGTACTCAAATAAGTTCATAGCCTTTCTGTGGCTTTGGACAGTGCAAGACATGTAACTTAGGTCTATCTTTCTAGTGCCAATTCTTTGCTGTCAGAAATGATGAACTAAACAAGCGGCCAGCAATATAAATGAGAATAACCCTTAGCAGTTCGGACCCACTACACAGCTGGCCAGAATGAGCAAAACACAAATTTGCTTTTGAAAGAGACATGAACTATAAGCACTCAAGTCACTTCTGAAAATGGGGGTTAGCTATTTATGAAAGCATTTTTTCTTGGGAATCTTCTCACACATATGCGTAATCAAATGGAAAATCACAAAAAATCAGATTCCATACACTAAATTTTACCCTTTTTCATACTGTTTATATGTCAGGTACTCATTCACACAGACTATTCACATAAGGATTCTTTGTTCGTTAAATTAAACATGTAAATCATGCAAAATAAGCCTAGTATGCAAGATCACAAAAGTAGCAATGAATTTTCTCAACGGGAGGTCTCACTTTACTGTTTACATGAACTGGACAAAGATCATTAGTGTTAGCCATAATTCAGCAATGTTTACCCTTATTAGAAAAACAGATGCAGGCAGTTTGTTTGACTTCCACTGTATTTCCTATTTATGTGAAATTAAGAACGTGCTTAAGTGCTTTGCTGAAGCAGGGCCATAATCAGCAACTGGCAAGAAAAGCGTTCACTTTGTGTAATTATTTAGCTTCAATTATTAGCTACAAAATGCCTGTGGTCAAGACTGTGCACAGGCAGTAACTTCCCCACAGTGGGATTTTCTTTTTCCCCTCAAACAAAATGATTTCAAATGCTGTGATAATACCGAATAATGACCATGCCAGGAGAGATTTAGAAAGTGCTAGTTCATCCTGCTCTCTGCCCCAGCTCAAGAAACCAAAGCTGGACATAGCTTGGGGCAGTATAGGGGAACACAGACTACAGCACACATGCTATTTTAAGATAAGGCTCTCCTAAGTAAATTTTTCTACGGTAAACTTAAAAAAAAAAAATTAAAAAAGTCCTTCCCCAATAATATAAGCATAAATTACTGTGAAAACTTAGTGTTTTAATGTTTAAAGTTTAACTCTTTTGAGAGTCTAAGACGGAAGGGTCCAGATTTGGTCTTCATTTTGTAGAAGCCAAGTGAAAAACATCCTATTGGTCTTTCAAGCAGAGATTTAAGCCCCAATGTCAACAACCCTATCATAAAATCCGAGTTTCAAAAAGCCAGAGAGGTGTTAGAGCACACAGAGATCACAGATACAGTCATGTTCTACACACTATCTAGTGGTAAGGAAACAATTCAGATTCAGAAGACAGAGTATTTACTTATCAGTATGAAATGAACAGAAAAAAATAATTCATTTAATCTTTGGATATTAAAAATTCTTTTTTCCAGCAATCTTTATACCTTCAATGCGGTTTACTGTAGCATGTATGTAGATCTGAATACCTGAACTTTTAGTGGTGTGAAGTCACATTAGTACTCAGCTGCAAAGGTTCCAAATTTAATGTTGCCTGTTTACCAGATTACGAGATTATCTTTGATGGTAAGAACTATAGGCCGAGAGAATTTCGAGTGCTAAAACTCTACTCACACTTAATCACATGAAAATTTATTGATTGGCTTGATTTTAGAGTTCAAAAAGTGTAGCTCATTTTCTGTTATATAGCTACTGGTAAGCTAACAAACCACTGAAGAATACTAGGTTGGGCACCAGTGTCCTAAGAGCAAAGCTATGCAAAGATCTGTATCCACTGCTACTCTACAGTAATAATAGTGCTGCAGCCTGGAAAAATGATTTAACATTTCTTCAAACATAAAAATGGAACAGCTTACTTAATTTTAGAAAAATACACCAAGCTACTAATTAACTTTGCTATTATAGAAATGAAATCTCTTGAGCTCTGTTCTTAATATATCTATTTGATATCTGACATTAAATTCAAATTCAAGAAATGAGAATCAAAGTACCCACTTCATTCAGTATGAGACAAGAATTCATGAAGATGCTGAAAAGACACATATTTATTTTTATAAATGTCTTTATTTCCTCCACACTGCAATTTGAGAACTTAATGAGTGTAATAATTTCCCATCTGTGAATTATCATATGTGTGTATTTAACATAGCTATTTTAACATTCCAATGATAAATCTGACCCACTGATTCCAAGTTTGCTCCCACTTCATGACAATCACTTCCAACTTATTTTTCCCTGTAGAAACTTTGATACTTTGACTAGAATGTAAAAAAAAGTCTTTATTGTGAAGCCTCTTTGAAATGTAAAACAATATAGCAAACATTACCATGAAGCCAGTTGCTGCAGGCTCCTGAAATCAGGCTTTGCATACTAATACATACAGTGTTATCCATTTGTAATCAAAGGCTCCCCCATAAAGAAATGTGAGATTTGAGAATATTGCTCTGAAAACAGAAGACATTTACAGGACAGCCAAACTATTTTCTCCACCAATAAAGCAACAGTGCAAATGATTTAACAATTTTGTACAGCAAGATCTTATGGAACAGAAATGAGGAAATCTATTTGCACTATTTCTATAGCAACATAACTGCCAAATGTGAGACTGTGAACAAAAAGCCATCATACTCAGTACTGCAATTAATCTGTAAAGAAACACAAATTTAGTGTGTTTTGAATAAACCTATCCCATCTTCTAGAAATAGTATAGGTCAATTTTTTTAAAAGATCAGCCCATTTAAATTTCTAACACTGTCTACATTAAACGTTGCAGGTGAACACATCAATAAATGACACCATGATTTTTAAAATGACCTTGATTTTTATTTTACTGCAGGGCACAGATTTTCATTACACTGAGTCGATCAGTTTATACCCAGGAAGTAATGGTTCCAAACTTCTAGCAATAATGCAACATTTTTAAAAGGTCTCTTTACACAGCTGACAAAAGAAACAAAAACTGTTTCTGAAATACAGCCTTCTGAACTAGGAAATAAAATCAAGAACATGTATTTTCATTATTCTAATATTAGAATTCTTAAGTGATTCCTTAGAAAAACTAATTTGTAAGGAATGAAAATACTTAGGTCTTACAGAGTGTCCTATATCTTCAAAACTACTTAAAAATGTTAATTAATCCTCTCATAGTCCTGAAGGTAAGTATGTATCAACTGGAAGTAAATGAACTTAGTGTTTCCAAAAGCCAATAACCACCCAGGGACTTGACAATTTTTTTTCTATCTGGAGAAGTGATTTAGTATGTACAGCAGCAATCCACTAGCTACACACTCACCTTGACTTCCACTTACCTCATTTAAGGATGAAAGGGTAGTTTGTAACCTATGGCCACACAATCCCTAGCTGTTCTTGTAAGATCGACAAGAATGATGATCAAAGGTGGCACTTTTGTTAAATGCTTTTTCTTTTTTTTAATAGTAACCTAATTGAAAACCAACTGACTTAATAATTTTTCACCAACCTGCAATTTGCACAAATCCCAATAAATCAGAAGTGGAAAACAGCAAATGTCATTATAACCTATTGAGCCAAGCAACCCAAATACCATCCCTAATATTTATATCTGCACATTTCTGACAGAGAAATAAAATCTAAGCTCCAGGAAAAATGCAATGCCACTAGAACACCTTTCACACAGCACTCTGAGCCTCCCATTTGAATTAAAACGGAATTACCTTTCACAGGGCTGTCTACGGACACAATGATCTATCCAGTTGATGAGATCTTTTATTTAGAGAGGCCTCAAAAATCCTGCAACTGATTGCAATGTGACAATTTGTGGGTTTGAAATAATGAACATTTTAGGTATTTATAGGATCAAAGACCTGCACGTTCAGCTGTATTTAGATCTGCACAAAGCACCTGGTTAATGCTTAAATAAGAAACAGTAACCACAGTGGAAATTATGTACAAGTAATCCAATTCTGCTTCTACAAAAAATAGTGGAAAATAAATCACATACTTGTAATAATAGGAGGAAACCAGATTATTTTCTGAACTCATATAAGGCAGTAATTAGATTATTTTTCAATTTTTCCACTTGGGATTATTTTTAATTGGGTCAACTGTATGTGAATATGTGAAGCTAGATGTGAATAATTTCAAACCAGCAGCATTTTTAAGCAAGTTTGGATAGGGAAGGAGAAATAAGAAGGTGAAATCTAAGTATATTTTGGGAAATAAGCATCTATGTTTTCCACTTAGTTTATTTTATGTAATCGGTAGGGCATTCCCTTCTATATCTTTAACACTTCATATTATCAGTGTTGACAACTCAAGAAAACAGTCTGCTTCCTCACCAAACGTTCATCAGGAAAGAAAGCAGTAAGAGCCCGCCACGAAATACTCAGTAACACTCTCTACAACCCTGCTACCCAGAGACTTCTGTCAATGCCAGGTTTTGCAGAGTTTCTTAGCTGCTAACCAGTGTGGACACCAGGAGATCAACGGCGATCAAAGGTCTGCCTCGCGCAGAGTACTTCCCCTCGGACTCCCGGCCCTTCCGAGGACAGACTGGAGCTCATCGCCTCTACTGACCAACCGAAAAAAACTCCACAAAGTGTTTTGCTGCTTTTAAGGCTGTTTTTCATTTCACAAAACTGTTAACTGATGGCTATGTAGGAGTGAAGGACCCAAAATAGATGGAGATCAGAGATCATTTTCAACTCTTTCACAAGGGGCTTAGAGTGACTCTTATTTCTAATTAGGAAACTGGCTGTCAAAGAAAGATGTGTTCTAATATGCCTTATACTGAAGTCAGCTGTAGTTTAGATATTAAAATAGCTGATGCAGGATTAGTCACTACACATTGAAAGAGAGAAGAAATAAAGCAGAGTAAGCTCGAGTAACCTATCAGCTCTTAGAAGGGGAATTAAGCAACTGAAAGAAGCAAAATCAATAGCTGGTCTGCAAGTGAACAAAAATATCCATAATTTTTACCCTCAACATTTTGTAAAATTACCACTATCTTTTAAAATGTAAATGTTTAAAATGAACCCTGTACTTGTTTCATACAAAACCAGAAACTAGATCTAAAAATTCTGAATTCTGTTGGCCTTGCTCATGAGCTAAGATCTAGTCATCAAAGGAGTTCTGTGGCAGATAAAACCATAAAAATGTTCTTTCTGTCTTCGAATAAATGTATTTCTCATTTAAATATCTACATTTTTTCAGAATTAAATCTGTAATTTGAATATCTACAGAGTACTAATAAATCTATATTTCATTACTAACTTGAACTATAGCAGTCTTTAAAATGTATTATGAATGCACTACTTTTGAAAATGGATGTCAGTTCTTCTGTATTCATTTCATATCGAGGCAGAGGAAAGATAGTACAATCTAGATGTGTCAAGGGCAGCACAGGACTGGGACAAACAGCAGGGTGAATTCCAGCTCCAGAGTCTTCCAGGATACTCATGTATGCCTGGTTAACTCACTTAACTCTTGGCCACATCTAATGGTGGAAAAATGTGGAAGTGAATTCTGTTACTAGGAAGAGAACCCATGGTGTAGACAAGATGCAAGTATTGTTTTGTCCTGCTGCTGAACAACATTACTCAGAAATTTTACAGGCCCTATGCCTCAGTTTCTCCATCTATCAGCTAACATTTTTTTTTAAACAGGCAGATTTTGTGAATCCTTGTACTAATTAGCTAATGTTTGCAAAACTGCTTTTTTGATATACAGCACAATACAACACTACTAAATATTATTACAGTGAAAGGTAATCAGAAGGTGAGAAAGAACATGTTTGAGAACGTAACGTAAAATTTAAAAAAACTGCAGGCTGTGAGATCTGTGAAGGGAAAGACACAAAAAAAATCCTCCAATGGAAAAAAGAGGATGATTAAAAAAATTTTTAAAAGTAGCTTCCTTGCTATTAAAGGACTTATGCTTTAAAAAGGCTGGGTCCCCTCCTCTCTTATGCTTCCCAGGATGATACTTGCACCGCAATAATCAAAACAAGGAAGCAGATGGACAGGCAAAGTGGTACTGCAGCTGCTGCAGAAGATGACTATAATGATAATGTTGACATCAGTAACAGCAATTAGTGCACAGACTGTAGAGTGGATGATTCGTTCTCCTATCTTGTGGTGTAGGCATGCTGCCCTACGAATGAGTATAATGTTAATACCTTCAGTTTGTTTTGTTGGTTTGCTCAGTTTATTAATGAAATTGAACACAACTGTTTGGGGTACAATAAAGAAAACCCCACTCTTCTCCTTCTCCTGCACATATATTGATGAAAACATCTTTCAGTTTAGATTGGCATAATTAGTTAATGTTTGTAAAACTGTCCAGATGAAATTTTTATGAGTAAATGGCAAAATAACAATTTATTTTTTATATCTGTTTGCAACGTGCACAACAATTCACGCTCTCCCATACAGCCATCTGTACAAGCACTCTGGAACTCTAGCAGCATCTAGTACTCGGTTTTGCCTGAACAGCAGTTCTACTGTTTGGGGTGACTTTACCCATCTGCATGTTACCACCACATATTCTTCAGGGAACAACAACAGGCATAACTGTGAGAAGGGTGAAGCAAAACACCGTGCCATTTCACGTGAGAAGAAAGTAAAGCAGCAGAGCTGTCAGGAGCACTGTGTCATGTTAAGAGAGCTCTAGTAGAATTAAAGAGTCAAGGATGTTTCTTAGTTGCTTCACTGAGATGACAACTGTTCAGCTTGGTTTTATGTTATGTTAAAACACCTGTTGAAGAGTAAACTAACTGAAATGGTGAAAACTGCAGAGACACAAACAGATGGATTTTACTTGGGATAGGAAATTTGTCACTTAGATGGAATTCTGCAGTATGATGTCACTGAGAAGGAAGGTAATCCACAATATCATGGTAGATGCTCAGCATACTACAATACAAAAGCATTTTATTTTATTTTCTAATGAGCTTTTCCTTACTTTAAACTTAACTGTTTCGAGGTTTATTTTCTCTTTTCATTTATTCTTCAGAATGATAAATATTTCCTTTGGCTTCCCTCCATTATTACCCTTGACAGCTAGAAAAACTCCTAGTCCTCTTTCAAGTGCTGCTCTCCAAAAGGGCAGAGTTGAACTGATAAGCTCTGTTCAGGCTCAGGATGGGAGCCACTCATGAACACGAAAAGCTCATTTTTCTAAGCTCCCTTTCCATTCAAACTGCTTCCATCTCCACTGAGTTCTTCCTCTTATTTCTAGTTTTAACTTGCTTCTTAAAAATGCTGACCTACTGAAGGACTCCATTAAGGCAGCAACAGATTTTTTTTGCCAGATCAAACATTTTTTAAATGAAGAAAATATACTAAAAATTTACAAACTTTTTGAGTTTTTTTTTACAAAACAAAGGGAGAAGCCTGTCTCATGAGAAAGTTATGTTCCATGCAACAACTTTTGGAGCTGAGCTTAGCTCAATGATACACTTGTACCCTGTTTTTAACCTTCATTATTTGCTTTCATTGCTGAGAAGACCACATTTGCATATGAACACTTTCCCCAATGTATTTCAAAAATTAAATCTATGCAAATTAAAAATCTAGCCATATACTTGGAAAGGGAGATGTCTGCACAAAAACATCTTTTGTTTTTGTTTCTTCTCATCTATTAAGGTAGATGAGATAGGTCCAGTAATACTCTTCCTAACACTGAAGGAGACTATTAATCAAATTATTCCAAATAAGAATAGAAAACAATAAAAATGAATGGAAAAGAATAGGTATTCAGATCTGGGACATTATAGGAAAAGAATAGCCATAATTATTTTTCACGGAAAGAACTGCCAAGAAGTAGAGAAACAGATGGCTGAAAGCACTAGATATCGCATGGAGACATATTCTCTTATATAAACTAGCACACCTTAGTAATTACTCAAATCACACAGCATTTTATGGAATGACACTAATAATCAGTAATAAAAACTGACAGTAGTGCCCTGTCAGTCCCCTTTAAAGAAAGCAGAAGAAATTATTAAAAGAATATGTTTATACCCTACAGATATAACCCACAGACCATAAACATACCTTTCAATGTTAAGTCTGAGTTTCACCACTTTCTCATTACTTTAATTACAAAATTTTTTTGAATTCTAAAATTGCAAATGAAAGTATTCCTTCATTACATTTTCCTTAATAGAACTGCTAAAACATATTCAGCTAAATAAAAACTTTACCTTAACTATCTCCTCAATGAAACAGACATGTGAAACAGGATCTCTTTTCTTGGTCAATACTTGCTGCAAATGTTGCACCTGTAAGAGAGGTAATCAAGAGGAATAGTGATATTTGCTAGTATCTTAAATGCAAAGTTGCTCAACTAGACAAACGGGAATTAGCTTCTGAGTACCTGTCCACAAGCAGCACAGATCTGATCCATGAGTTTCTCCATGTTTGTCCAGAGAGCAGCTCGGAAAGCTGCTGTGTTCCCAGGTGTTGGCATAGCAGCTCGACCAGGGCCACCTAAAAAAGTATTTAAAAATATAGAACACCAAACTTCAGTTTTCAGGCGTGAGAATTAAAATATCATTAGAAATGTACATATCTATGCACACACTGACATAAAAACTTTTCTAAAAAAATCAGAGTAGCCTAAGATAGCTTGGAAAAAAAGTTTGCGATTGGCCTCAGGTGTCTCAGCTAGGAAATCAACTTAACTCTGAAGTCCAGTGAGGATATGTTAAAGTCCATCACTACTAGCTGCTTTACTGATTCACAGTCCCACAGAAACACCAAGAGAACGAACACTCTTGTAGCATGGAATAGCAACGTGAAGTGGAAGAGACAGCAACGGTGAAAAATACAGATATTAGCAGCTCAACATTTGTATGCTTATGTGAACTGCAAATATGTGATATTCTAACTGAAGGGTATGCAACATTTAAACCATTACTTTCCTTGAGAGGGGCTGTATTCTTTATTACGCTAGTGATACTCTTTTCAGATTCCAAACTTGCTACAATGGTTACAGAGGTTTTAAAAGCTTGTGCTGCCAAAGTTAAAATTTGCCCCCCACTCAGTATTGGTATGTGAACTATTATGCGGGAACTAAACATTTAATGATGCAATGTAACCTCATGTTGCAAATACTGCTTTAAGACAATTCCACCCAACAAAAGCATGTTAATGTAGTGTCAGATTTGCTCCATTGCTTAAAAATAATCTCTGCCCGTGATCCTCCCACCAACAGAAAGAAGACAGAATTTGATTCATCTTTCTATGACAAACTCCTAAGAAAATGCTACAAATCTGTACCATAAATGAGGATAATTTTCTGGGCAGTGAAGGAAAGAGAGGGAAGGGGGAAAAAAGGAAAAGACTCTTAAGTACAATAAAAACAGTCAGATCCAATTCTGTTTTTGCATTAGGTGATTTCTGAGACTTTCCTATTCCCATCCTCTAGCGGTTAAAGTAAGTAGGGAAAAGTTCCTGTAACAGCCTTGGATGAGATAGTGTTTTCTATTTGGCAACCTACTGTAATTTTGCCAAAAAAAAAGAAAAAAGAAAAAAAATAAAAAAAGGTATCATTCTCTGTAACACAAGCATCATACCTCTTGCAACAGTTTGAGATGGTTGGGTCAATACTTTGATATCCAAAGCATTCTTTATGTTCTCCTCCAGGACTGTGCAGTATCCATCCACCACATTAGCAATGGTATCCTTCAATGTTCCAAGGTTATGGAAAACCTGAAGAGCAGTTCCTACTTGAGTAGGATTCTAGAGAGAGAAGATCGTCAAAAATGGTATGATAATCTACAGATTTGTTTATCCACGAGGCATCATTTTACTGGGCAAGTTCATCGTTAAGTTCCGTCTGCTGATTCATTTCATTTAACATTAAATAACTGGTAACAGAAGGAAAAGGTGTGTGTGTGGGGGGGGGGGGGGGGGACTTCCTTCATTGCTTAGCAATGAGTTCTTCCTGGGGTGCCGTCCTCTGAATAAGAAAAGGGGGGGAGGAGGAGAAAATAATAAATTGGAAGCACTTCTGGCAACAGCTTTCCTGGGGTGGGTTACCAGTGACTGATCCAGTAATTCCTAGGTTAGTTACAGTACAGCTATACCCAGCTATGGTGTAGGTAGTAATATTGTTTTAACACACGCTATCTGTTACAGTGCTGTCATTTAAGTGCCAAACAGCTGATTAAATGTGATACCAGCTTAAAAAGAAAAAACCCAACAACTTACCATGGGCAAGCAGAGGCAAACAGGGCAAGCCCCTACTACTGAGTCTGCAGAATTTAAGCTTATTTATCTACATTTCCATTTCTAGTGCTGACAATAACTTCACCTTCTTCCTCATCACAGAATTAATGGTGCAAAAAATAACTTCCAAAGCTTGCAAAAAAACTGCTCACCTGCCTCTGTATTGTTCAGAGCTCTTCCAAAAACAAGAAAGTGAAAACTATCCAAAAAGTCATTTTTTTCATGTCAGTTGTTTAAAAGACCTTTGGTTTATATCAGAATAAATCTGATGATTCCACTGAGCAACACTAAACGCTGGCATTGGAGCTATTCAGCAAAAGAAAAGCCTCAAATTACTGCCTTTAGACACTGAATACTGCTTTTATATTTAGCATTCACAGGCAGTTACTGGAAGGGATGATCAGTTGATCATAAACACATTAGAAACGCAGTCCTTTGTCATTTTTCTTACTGACTTCTACTAGCAGTAAAGAACATGATCTGGCAGAAATTGCAGCACCCAAACCAGACGGAAATAACTGAGATCACAGGTGCATCCCACCGGAAACCCCATCATGAATTTTCTCTAGCACTGAGGCCTTTGCGCTCTTCGTGCTTGTGGTTGCAGCAGCAGTGGTCACCAGCATTAAAAGGGTCTTCTGCAAGACCAGTGCAACTCTGCTTCATCTTCCCCGATCAGTTTTCTTCAGACAGACACAAGTGTATCTCAAAGAAAGACGGTGCGCTCCTCTGCCTCTCAGCTCCGGGAACTTGCACTTATACCACACCAGTAAAGCTGTCACACGGCTGCTGTACCGCTTGCTGGTATGTCCACCTAGTCCAACATGCTTTCTGATCCCCTAATGAATAGTGCACACATTTCAAACCTAACTTTTCAGGGGTGACATCACTTAACTATGCACTCATGCCACACTTTCCAGGATTTCTGTATAACCATAAAGATCAGAATCACAGTTGAAGCAAGAAAGCTAGATCCCTTCTCATTCCCCAATTCCAACGAGGAATTTCCAGGTTTAGTGAAGAGAGATGGAATATCTTGCTGTGCACACCTTATGCTTGCTAAAACAGTTTCCTTTTCTAAACAGTGTGGGTGTTAATGAGCATTCCCAGCACAGTATTATGGGTCTGGAACTTGTAGGTTTAGTTTTTTGACAGCTGGGTATGTTGTAAAATTTCTAAGCATCTTGTGAGTGTGCTTGTGGAGGTAAGAAAACAAGCCAGAAAGACTGGAAGATTAATGGGATGTGAGAAAATGAAAAATAATATAACACAAGAAGAGAATTACAGAATGAACATGAGCAAGAACATATAAAGGGGAAGAGGACAAGGAATACAGTGAAAAAACTAGAAGGAAGAGAAAGAATGAAACTGAAAGGAAGGGATGCAAAGACAGAAAAGAATCACCAATTACCAATCTCCTGTTGAAATTGTTCTAATTTTTACAGAATACTTGGTCAGACTCTAGTAAGTGTTCATACATTCGCTAACACAAGAACAGAACAGCATCAGAAGGTGAACTGGGCACTATTCAGCCTTGAGAAACCTGTGGTTGAACAGTTAGAAACGGTCCTGACAAACAGGCACTATAGACCCCAACCCTTTTGGACAGAACATGAACATCAGGGTTCCCACATCATAGGTTAGTATTAATTTAACTCTGCAGCTACTGGTCAAGAAAGAAATGAAAGCTTGCTCCAACTGCTCAAGAGCTATGTTTCAAAAGAGCTTTTTTTCTGGCTACACTTGCTAAACAATTCATTCCAAAGTCAGGAAAAGTCAGTGAATAGCCAAAGTACATTCTTAAGGAAATGTGTTATTCACTGAAAAACTTTTCCAAACCCATTGAAGTTACAGTCGGAGTGGAACAAAGATCATGCAGAAGCTCTACTCCTTTATTGCTTTAAATCGTGGACATGGACACTGACAGAGGCCCACATACTCGCCTCTCATAACAGGAATCAGATATACATTAAAATGCTGACAATTTATGATAAAATATCATGTTTGTCATATATAGCATTTTTCCCCCCTTAAAAACAGCCTGTGTTTTATTTACCCCAGACAGGCTATATAAAGTACGTTGTTGGTTTGTCACTAATCCTAGGAGAATCACATTTTTTATGCACAGCTAGTTTCTAGGTTTAGACATAATATGAAAAAAAAAGGAGCATCTCTTGGGAACAATTGCATTATGTGGAAACAAAATGTTGGAAAGCAAGAAGAAAACAAACAATTGTAGTAGCAGGCTTGCATACACATCTCAATATTACACTGTTTAGCATTAATACATACTGAACAACAGTTTGAAAACAAGTACTGCAGATTTTATTTAGAATAATTTGCCCCTAACATTTCTCTTCTTTTTGAGAAAGCTTAAAGCTGATCTCCATTTGGAAACATGTCTGGGATTCATAAGATTGCCATAATCTTTATCAAAAGCATGTAGTGCAGGCATTCAAAGTAAAAAAAAAAACTGTCTACAGAAGTGACTTCATGACCTACACTGAAAAATGGAATTACAGTGTAATCTCAGAGAATAATATTCAGAATTGCCATTCAAAAAGAACAATGGAGAAAAATAGTATAATTATTTTTGCGAAGCAATTTGATGAGTTTATTAACAAAATTTCATAATCAAGATGTCTGTCACCAGAAGTAATTACACTTAGTAATTTTTAAGTGTTCTCCTTAGAAGCTCTCTCCATAAGATTTTATGTTCTTTTTTGATTTAAATTTCTTATTTTGTGAATGAAGGCTCAGAAGTATTATTGCACCAAACATAAATCAGGCTCTTTTTACTGTGCTACAGTATATGGGTAGTTAAAGCAATAACCAGAAATAATTCCTGTTTTAACAGGAAAATGTTCTATCAGAAAATAATCTTTTACACAATAGATTAGCATCTTGAAAATATTTACACATATGCTGTAAACTTTAAGTTACAGTGATTGAGAGAGCAGGGTACAAAGGGAAAGAGTACAGCATTTAGTACTACACTAGCAGTACAGTACAATAGAATGTGTTTAAACACAAGCAGACACAAACAAAATAAACCACAAACCCACAAACTACAACTACAGTGATCTTCAGATGATAAATACTACAAAATAATGAAACACAGCACTAAGGAGAGACGGAGTTATGCCCAGAAATAATACTCTTCTACATTCAAACCACAGCTCCATCTGGCATGTCAGTATATGCTATATCACAGAGACACTGAAATTAAATTCAGCAGATTTAAGAACTTAGGACGACTTCATGAATCATCAGATCAACACACAATTAGAAAAATTGCTTAAAAGCAAGTTCTACCATGAAAGCAACTGGCGTAGATTTTAAAAAATATCAGAGCTCTGTAGTGTCCACTAGAGATTACACGAAGTAGCATGATTATCAGAAGGGTGCTATTAGCCACCACCTGAAAACAGGTATCTAGGAATGTTTGTTTTTGTTTTACCAAAACATAAAGGTACTCATTCCCCGGTGACTGTGAAGAAACGGTGCCTTTTTACGACAAGCATTTGCTCATTTTCTGTATTACTCAAAGCTGCTCATTTTAGTAACATCATTTTTGATTCATTTTATTCCATCTCATTTGTGAGATGAATGAAAAGAAAAAGTAACCTAGAATCACCATGGGGCCATAAGTATGAACGGGGTTTTTTTTTAGCATTATATCATATGTTTGTTTTCAACAGTAGGGGACTCGACTTAATAACCCAGAAGATCTTGTCAAGTCCAGGATTATAGTTACAGTCTTTCTGCAGAGTAGAAGCTCATTTGGTCACTTCCTTTCCCAAAGAGATAGTAACCCCGTAAAGGCAAGATAAGAAAAATGTCCTTTTAGACTTACACTCACAATCAATTAATACATCCCAAACTTCTAATCTGTAAATATCTTCTAGGATGGAAACAAGCTATTTTCTTCTGTCAGCTGCCAACACAGCAACGGACTATTTTAGAACTTCCAACGCTGCAGTCTTTCGTTCTATGATTGCCACTGCTGCTATCGGAACAAACTGCTAAAAGTGTGGCTAATTAAAGATCAATATTATTTTTCACTGCTAAAAACACAGCTTATATGAGCAAGCCTGCTCCTCACAGAGGAACGTGGTGATGACAGGGAGCTAATTTGGGGACAGGAAGACTCCTAGTATGATGCTGAACCAAAAATAAGCAGCCTGGATGACAGGCAGAACTAGCTGGTTCAGGGGCTACAAACGTGGCTTCCAAACCCACGCTGCACAATCCCAGGGCCACGGGGCCCTTTCCTCTCCAGCCGGTGCTGCCCTAGGAAACTCCGCATCGGGTTTCATCATGCGGCACAAATCTGTCCACATGACCCAAAGCCGCAGGGTTTGTTCCTTCGTGGACCACAACTTTTCTTCTCAATCAAGATGTGTTAAGCTCCCAAAATTAATGATGGTCTGTGATGATTAAAACAACTACTTTCACGAAAAAGTAGTATTAGAAAACTAATTCATTTCTAATTGTCTCAGAGTTACACTTAGCAAGTGCCAGAACATCTCTCTACGGAAACTTTTGGGAAGACAGTAGGGAAATGTCACATCTGGGGAAGTCAAACTTGGGCTAGTCCCTCACCCAGAAACCATGTTACAAAGCTACTAATGTACACAAGAACATTTCCGCTTTGCTTATTAAAATCAGAACAGTAACTCTGATGGAAAATCTGTATTATTTTGCAGAGAACAGACGACTGTTCAGGAATGATTGTGACAGAAACACAACCGAAAGTTTTCATTACATATGTGCACATATGCACATATAAAAACAAACAGTTGTGATTTCAAAGTGCCGCCCCATCCTTCCTTTGTGGCAAAACAGTCACCCCTTCCCATACACACACAAAAAGCGTAACGCAATGCAAGAGAACTTACCCAGTGTACTCAGCTGAAACCAGAACCATAATTACTAATAAATCCATGTAGTCCATGTATCCTTTCAACAGAGTCCTTTGACAATGTGACAAGCAAGAACTGCCACATATAATGTTTTGCACAAAGACACAATATTCCATAGCACTCAAGAAAATAACTGGCATTAACATACAATAAACCTGCACCAGGACACAAAATGAAAGAACCAAACTTGGAAGTTAACAAGTTTGCAGCTGCGAATAAACAGGGGCTTTGTACTTATTTTAAGAATAAGTGCTCACAACAACAGTTTCCAGAATAACACTTCTGAGTATCTTTTACTGGCATTTAATATTAAATAATTTCATTTGCTAATAAATTTATTACATGGGGAACCATTTCAATTACTTTTCTGCATTTATTTCACACAGCTAGTTTTGTTTGTATAATGTAGCATTTGTAATTTCCAACACAATATGCCTTTGCACAATCAGTGTAACAACCCTCAAAAGCCCCCTTAACAGCTTTTACAATGGTTTTAAATAGGAAAAATATTTTGCAGACACACGCACATATATTCTGTTAGCAGATGTTCAACCTTCTTTGTGAGACTGACCCCCCCCCGCCAAATCTTGTAACATTTGCTCTTTCACAGTTCTTACCATTACTACACATTACCTTCTTCAAGTCATTTTTCCATAAAAAGACACAACACAAAAGTGTTACTGCCCTTAACAACAAATACTACTACTTCAAGTCAAAGTGAGCGAGTAAGGGTTTGCAAGCACTTTCAGCTACCGATTAAAAGTAGTTCTTAGTCCTCTGTCCTTTAGGGACAAAGCTACTGCTGGCTTGGGATACAGTACAAAGACAGACAAACCAAAACCAAGTTACACTTTCAAAAACTTTGAGAAGAAAATCCTGTAAAAAACAAAATATAGAAAAAAATTGTAATACTATGTCAATATTTGGCATCACTTTCAGAGAGCTTGGTACATAGCTCAGTACTTATGGATAAACAAAACTGAATTGCAGAGTAGTTGACCATCAGTTATAAATTAAGCAACTATTTCATTTTTCGTGTGTTTTATTCCCCCAAGATGTTTTCAAATGTGTCTTCATTCCTAAGTTGTAATGTACTCCCTAAGATATTACACAAAATCTGGCTCGTTAGGAAGACTGTGAAAAAGGCAACCCTTTGGAAATAAAGTGGGTGCTTTTGCTGCATGTAAAGTAGGATTCATCTGACAAAAACAGGTATCTATAGGTAGGCATTTACATCCAAGCAAGTCATTCCACACTCACTTCATATTCTGTGGAGAGACAGTCAATATAATCAGCACACATTGGAATGTGGTATTTCTTACCCTAAAGTAGGTATCGATATGTACCTGGTCAGATAAACTTTACACTAAGTTTCACTGAGTGTAAGAGAAGCCTAAGCAACTTCTTTAGATTTAGAAACCTGTAAACAATATCTGCATCTTGAAAATTCTAGCATGATGTAAACTTCACAAACCATGAGAACTCCAATTCACATAGGAAAAGAGTTTTCTAGTGTTTGACTTTTTACTGAGCATGAAATTTGAGGATGAAATCTGAAGCACAAAAATTTGAGTACATTGAGTCAGCAAATTTTTTTTTTGCAAGAGAAAACTTGCCATTAAGCTTAAAATTTCTTTAGTGCACTCAGAAAATATATAATTCAAAAATAATGCATATTTGCTGAAGGCAATTAGGCTCAACCTAAAAAAAATTTTTAATGGATATTTTTTAAAAATTCATTTAATTTCAAAGCGATCCCTGTAGGCTTCAGACTGGTTAGCACTATATCCATGGTACTGGCATACACATGGAAATTACTTAAGGAGAGGACGAAAATTGATTCCAGAAAAAGCTGCAATTCAATTTAAAGAGCCCAAATACATAGACAGTAAAGAAAACTCAACCACCTCAATCATAACCACAGCAAAATGACCTTCAGAAAAAACTAATCATTTTCTAAATTTTGTTGGAATTCTTACTTTGCAGTATCACTTTGGTTTTTTAATTGCAGAAAAAAATTAACAAAAATCTAAAAGTAGAAATTAAATGCCAGTGAAATTCAGCTGCAGTCAAAAAGAGTATTTTGCTTCCAAGAGTTCAGGCCTGAAGAAATTAATTGGTATATCACAATTCCTAAAAACGCTACTTAGGGAAGCACATCTCTAAGATCATTATCACCCCATATGTCTTTTAATGTCTGTTTTTAAAATCTGAGCAATACATGAAAAGGTCAATTTGATAATGTAAAGCAGAAGAATACAGTCTCTTTTCTAATGATGATCTTGTTCTTCCAGTTTTGACCTTTGCAGAGTTGGGAGGAAGTGAGAGGTTAAGATATTACATTTTTCTGTAAAAGGCAATACTGACATATGTTGATTAGACTCTAGAAAAGCACACTTTAAGCCTTCAGTTGCAAGAATCTCCAAGCTAAATATTTAAATAAGGTTATACAACTTGGTAAACGCACTTTCACTTTCAAGATGAACATTGTAAATCTCATCATGTTCTCATACTGGGTTAGACTTAGAATAACAAGAAGTAAAAACCAAGAAGCACCATACTACAAAGGTTGAAGAGGAAAAAAATCCCCAAAAGAAACAGCCGTAATAAAATACTAGAAAGCAAAGAAACAAGATTTTCCAGCACAGCTAAATAGCTTGCCAAAACACTTATTCTCTGTAATAGTGTAATCAAAGCAACAGATGGCTAAGAGCTAATGGAACAGAAAGGCATCAGGAACTGTTGTAAAGAATTATCTCATGAAACATCAAGCAATATTCCAAAGTTTACCAAGCCTTAGGCTATCACCAACATGACAGCAATTTCAAAGAAAGAATCTGGCACCTCCGAGGACAGATCAGCTAGATCAACTAGCATATAAAAATTACAAATTTTATCTCGCAGTACTGTATTTGAGTTTAGAAAGAGTATAAATTCAGAGCAGAAATCATAAAGCATGACAAAAACTAACAGGCAATAAGGAAATGGGGGCATCTGAGGCAAATTAGACTTCCTCAAGTGCTTCTCCCACCCCTTGCACAACTTGAAGCCTGCTTCAGTAACGCATCCGCTGGCCAGTTAATTTGGATATGAGGCGTCTCTACTGAAAAAAACAACTATCTCTTTCTGACGAAGTGGGTAGAAGGCAAGGTTGTAGCACTTCTCTTGTCCTTCTGTGACCTGGACTTGCACCTGCAGATGGAAGTCCCATTACTGACCCAGAGGTATGAGGACAGAAAAACTCATCAGTAATTCTCATCTCTGGACAGCAGCTTGTGACCAGATGTTTTCCCCCACCTCAGAATAGCATTACTCATGGGCTCACTCTTTGTCAATCGGTTGAATAAAGCTATTAGAAAGCGAAAAAAAAAAAAGCTTTAACTGTTAAGAAAGAATTAAAAGCAAAGATTAGGAATTAGCTACTGGAGGGCTATAGTTTGGTTTTTTTCTCTGTTTACAGAAAACAGAGAAAAGTTACAGAAAAGTTGAATTTCAGACAAAACATCCTTTAAATGGCATGTTCTGAATGATTCAAACACCTACCGGAAGCCACCTGGGTTTTCTTGTACTCCTCCTAACCTTCACAATAAGATAGTAATTACCTATCTGACAACATCCAAAGGAGTTGATTTCTGGAGTATCTGTTACAACAGCTCTGAAGTGCCCTCAAATATTTAAAGGGAATGAACTTTAAAAAGTGATTTTCTTTTCAATTATTTTTCAGCTATTATTTTCATATTTAACGACAGACAGACCTCTATTGATGCCAGATTCGCTAATGGATGATTATTTTAAAACAATTTTTCCCAATACAATGCTCAAATTCCTTGATATTATCCATCTACGGGAAACTTCAGGTCTGCAGATTGTTTAGTTCAACCTTCTGCTAATAAACACACAGGGTCAACCAGAGCAGGCTGCTCAGGGCTTCACAAGGCAGGGAAAGGCCGGTTCAAATGAGCTGGAAGACAACATGCTCCAATCCCTTTTTCTAGTTCCAGGAAAATGAAATATGGGACTCTTACTGTCATTTTCATTGAGCCTTGCTGAGGCCAACTTGAAAGACAGTGAGCAAGTGTGTGCATACTCATGTAACATGGCCTTCCTCCATGCTGGCAGTTCTACCCCAACAGTGCTATCAATCTTCCAAGCCCTCTTGTAAATTTAGCCACTGGGAGAAGCAGGACGAGAAAGACTTCCTTCTGTTGCAGACACTAGATTTAAAGAAATGTATTTTATATTTCCTCAGTCTCTATCAAAATAAATGGATAATCTTTATAAAAACAAATGAGTGAAGCTGCATAACTCAAAACTTTACTATAAAGAGAAAAATATGAAATCACCCAAAGAAATACCATGCCCAGCTTGGCCCGCAGCTAGCACACGTCTTCTGGATCCAGTTCTGCTACTGAAAAGAGCCAATCCCCACCGTTCACTTCCATTATTTGCCAGTAATGAGTTTAGAAATCTTCACGTAAATTGGAACTTGCTGGGGATGACACATGTTCTGGGCTCCCCAGCACAAGAGAGACATGGAGTTACTGGAGAGAGTCCAGCATAGGGCTACAAAGATGATCAGAGGACTGGAGCATCTGCCCTACGAGGAATGGCTGTGAGAGCTGGGCCTGTTTAGCCTGGGGAAGAGAAGACTGAGGGGGGATCTGATCAATGTGTGTAAGTACCTGAAGGGAGGGTGTCAAGGGGACGGGGACAAACTCTTTTCAGTTGTCCCATGCAACAGGACAAGAGGCAATGGGCAGAAATTGAAGCACAGGAAGTTCTGCCTGAACGTGAGGGGGAATTTCTTCCCTGTGAGAGTGACGGAGCACTGGCACAGGTTGCCCAGAGAGGTTGTGGAGTCTCCTTCTCTGGAGATCTTCAAGGCCTGCCTGGATGCAACCCTGTCTACATGCTCTAGGTGACCTTGCTGAGCAGGGAAGTTGGACTAGATGATCTCCAGAGGTCCCTTCCAACCTTTCTGATTCTATGACTCTATGTAGTAGGAAACAAGGGAGATAAAGGAGCAAAATGATAAACGGTTAAGTGTGTAACTTCTCCCAGGCAGAAAACATTATTCATTATGTAGGAACTGCAATATCTCGATGCAGGATTTCTACTTTCTAATGCAACATAGTTCAGGCTTTTATATGCTTCAAGATAACTCAAAACTTTAAATCTTCTGTTATCATAAGAACACTTCTAAAAGTGCAATTATGCAGAATTTCCTGTGCCATTGAATAGCAGATCAAGAACATGACAAAATATCTATTTTTCAAAAAGATTAAGACAAAAGATTTGATTTTTAACCTGAGAAAAAGGCAAAATGAATTACATTATCTTTAATTTACTTGAGTATCATGGCTTGTTGATCAGATTTTTCACTCTGCTCTATGCAGATGTGGCTTATTAATGCTTTATATGTTTTCTTGGATCACCTAATTGCATTATTTCAGAACCTGTTAACAATCAACAGTCAACAGTACAAACCACAAATAGAATTACAGGCTGGGAAAGGCATTTAACAGTAATATACTATCTTATCTGGAGAGAAACAACCTCAGCACAGCCTTAATTTTGAAAAGAGACAGATGCACAAAAGTATCAATTAAAAAGACTGGGATGGATTATACGGAAATCCACCCAAAGCCAGGGTCGGTCTCTGCTCAGCTACATCCACAGAATCCTAGCAGAATTTCACATTTGCTGTTTACCTATGTGTATTTAAAAAAAAACAGAATATGTTTTTATTAAATTGGCATAAACTATTTGAGTGGACAACCATTTAGCAAGAGTATCTTATTTCAGTTCTGACTAAACTCATTCTACAAAGACTAGACTCACACAATTAAAGCATTGCAATGTCTGTGATTTTAAAAAGCTTCTATGGTTCTCCTTCCAATCTTCGGTCAACTATTTTCAATGAAATCTAACCTTAGCCTGCTTTTCTTGATCATTTCTCTTTCTTGATCTGTAGCGAGGGCAAAAACCACTTCCTTATTTCACAGCTCCTCCTTACCCATTTCCCATCTCATCTTCCAGCTCTGCTGCATTTACAAAGCTGTTCACAATTAAGCTCTTTACAGTAGTAGCTAATGCTTTTCTGCATTTAAATGAATGAATCAATTATCATATTTACAACAATTATTTTACAAGTATTAGAGGCAGATACCTTATCCTTTGACATATTAGCTAGTCTTAGCACAGTTTCAGTTTTGCAATGGGGTCAGAGCTGGCCAAGACATAATGGTTGACATGTTTCCAGTCCAGAGAAACCACCTAAACAGATGGACAACCAGAACACAGTAGCAGACTACGCAGCAGCCTCTAATTTAAAATCATTTCTGTCTGCAAAGAAAGCTGAACTCAATGTTATTAAACATTCTTGTGTTTTCATGATGGATATTCTGTGAGGAATAATTTTTCAGTGATCACGAATGACATTTACTAATTGGTATGAAACCAAACTAAGTGCTTCACATTTCAAAATAACTAGTCTCAGTGGGAAGATCTAACACACAAGATAGTTTCTTACAGCTTTCTAAGGAGTTCTGCTCTGCTTTCCCCCTCCCTCAACACATACAATGCAGAGCTACTAATTCTTTGGAATTTATTTAATATTTACAAATTTTGGACCCAGTAAATCTATCTGTATTCTTCCAGCAGCATTATCCAGCTCTAAGTAAATACATATTTAAAATGCAACCTACAATGGAACAACATCTTGTTGGCAACTGGCCAATTTAGTGAAGCTGAACCTTCCAAAAAAGGTGATACCAGGACCATAAATGAATTTAAAAATCATCCAGCTGATTCCCAGATAAAACTGTACTAAACAGTACATAAAGATTTTGGCAAACAGCTAAATGATGATTCATACCAGAGTGAAGGGATATAAAACATTGATTACTTCTCAATTTTCACCTATTACTTTATTATAAAAGACAGTTATGTAAAAATATTGTACAGATCAGATGTATTTTCAGGAATACCCATTTATAGAAACTATTTATAAACCACTTTCTTGCACTATCATAAAAACAGTAACAGAAATGATGGGATTACCAGGGCCACAGAATAATAAATCCTTACAAATAACCACCAGAAAGTGCAGGCTATTTGTTGTGCAGCACAGAAAAGTGCAGTAAAGTACTTGCAAATACTCCATTATCCTGTCACAGATTTTCTGTCTAATTCTGCATTTATGAGTCACAACACCTACAGGAAAAAAAAAAAAAAAAAAAAAAAAAAAAAAAGAAGAAGAAGAAGAAGAAACCCAGACACATAATCTGCCAATCCATTTTGATTAACCATTTACACACGCTAGGAGAATTTACACACTGAAAAATCTTAAATTTACAAAAACTGTGCTACAGTTTGACATAATTACATTGAGCTTCCTAAATTAGCTATATACAGGGCATGTGCACAATGGCAGAATGATATAATGCTTTCTATATCACAGCTGAAAGCAAACAAAGTCCACATGATCCTATAATCTCTTTCTAATTCAGGATACATATTTTAATAAATGCGCACAGTCCCATCAAAATCTGAATGATTGGGATCTTTCAGTACAAAAAAGCTGTCATGCCTATTGTTTTCAAGGATTTACAAATTAGTAGTAAAAAAATTTAAGTCAAAATGTGAAAATAAAACCTTTGTTTTTGAGCAATTTAATTTTAAAAGAAAGTCACTGTTTTCATATAGCTTACACAGAATAAAGGATGAAATCAGTAGTTCAGAATGACTTCTGCACTGACAAAACTTTTTAATTATTTTCCCCATTAATCCTTCAGTAATTCTTTAAGCAAAGCAATACCTTTTATAAACATTTTTTTTTTTGCATATTCTCCCATTTACTAGATACTGTTTTCTGTTACTTCCAATAACAATGAACATGACCACCAACCATTATGAAATACACACAGGAACTTAAATGACTGTAAGAAAGTGAAATACTTTGGCACTTGAATCCACTATGTTTTTTCAGTAATGCCACTGCACACTGTGTTTATTTCAGTGATTAATCACTGGCATTCCAAAGATTTATTTTAATGCATGAACACTGATGCATATGGACGCATGCTATTATATATCAGCATTGTGCTGAAACAATTAACAAGTTTTGAAAGGAATTATGAATAT
The DNA here is from genome assembly GCF_028389875.1 of Rhea pennata. Classification (NCBI taxonomy): domain Eukaryota; kingdom Metazoa; phylum Chordata; class Aves; order Rheiformes; family Rheidae; genus Rhea; species Rhea pennata. The sequence continues at coordinate 15,677,664 of NC_084663.1, forward strand.
AACAGTACAAAGTGAATCTACTAAGCATAACATTACTGGTAACATCATTTTTATATCATTTTTATCTTCTGTATGCTTTACTTATACAAAATGCATATGACAGTTGTTTCTTTAGCATACCAGGAAGGATGGGGCCCAAGGAACAAACATCAAGTGATTTGGGATCTAATACATATTTACATCGTGCTTTGTATTTTCCATCTGTAAAGTGCAGACAATCATCCACAACTGAAATCTATGCTAAGGGTATGTTTATTTAATTACCAGCATATACATCACCAATAACTTGTTTTCAGCATTATGAATAATTAATTCCTTTAAAAGGTGGAAACTTCTGTCAATGTTTTCTTTAAAAAAAATCAAAACACTTAAAAGTAAGATTTTACAGTTAATCTGTCTAACCAATCTTAAATGACAATACTGCTAGTACAGCATGAGAACAGATTAAATAATTGGGCATTTAGTAAAAAACAAAAATATGTATTTTCTTATCAACAGCTCTCTATATGCTTCTGTCCTCTCCATCTCTGCCTCTACAGTTGATGCTAGAATCTGAAAAATACTTTTATTTTTTAAATAGCTGATGATTCTCTTTCATTTGAAACTGTTGCCGTGACAGGTTTCCATAGTGCTTCCCTGCAGCAACCGCTGCTTCTGCCTTCTCTATTTCTAGTTTAAAAATAAAACTTTGAGTAGCAAAAAAAAGAGAGAGAGAGAGAATGAGGAGGGAAAAAAAGAGGGGGGAAAGAGGGAAGGCCTAACTAAATTGCCTCAGCATCACATCCGCAACAGAAGCAGAAAGGAAGCAATACTGCAATATGTGTGCTCTGCCTCCCCGCTCTGAGCTTAAGTCACTGGAGGAAGAGCAAGCTTATTTTTTAAGCTAGTCAGACGACATTAATTGTGTATAAGAAACAGTAACAGTGAATTTCATGAAAATTCCATGAAAAAACAGTTCTTTAATGTTTCGAATCTGCTATTAAGTTATAGGGAGGAAAAGACAATCCGTTGATTAGAGCTTAGACTCTGGAGCCTGAAACACCATTTTCAGTATTGTTCAAGCTCCTAAGTGACTATCAGCAAATCACTGAGGCCTAAACTCATAAAGTGAACTTCCCCCACAGCAAGTATATGTTGTCTACACTGGACTACAGCTGCTCTCCCTTTTAACCCACGAACACTGCATGCCTCGGGTCTAAAGCATCTTTAATAAGTAGATCCAAGCTCTAAGCACAAATGAGTTGTGTCTGCTCCAAGTAAACAGTAAGACTGTGCATGCCTGTAAAAGATCCCTTTGCACGTCTCAGTGACAAGCCCTTCAGCAGCCACAGCAGTCTGCCACCACCCCAGCTCTGCCCAGATCTCAACGGCAGGTCACTTCAGAATGAGAAGCAGGTCGATGGCCTTCAGGCTCGGAACGGTGCTGGGCTTCATGCCCACTTCCTGAAGAAAGGCTTTAGCAGTTGTCTTGTGAAACATGAGCATCTTCCTTTCTTGCGTTACCCGGGCAGCTAAACAACCAGTCACTCACACCTAAGATTCAGGTACCTAACGTCAGGAAAGGTATCGGTCCGTAAATCCCAGCCAAACAGTCCCTGTGAGAGTCCCTGCGTACGGGTGCCTCGGTGCAGGAGAGAGGCTGGTTCTTCTGTAGGTGCAGATCTTTTCCTCTCCTTTCTCATTTCTTATTGTCTGGCTTAAGTACTTGGCTCCTTCCATTCAGTATGTGCTCTCACTCAGGATGCTCCCTGCTGCAAATCATGGGCTTGAGTGCTTAACTCACCGCGTACAGAACCCAGATGGCTACAACAGCACGGGGAACTCCCCTCCTGTAGCCTGGCACCAAACCCACCACTGCTGTAAGGCCTACTGTGGCAAGACTGGGGGCACTATAAATGTGCTCCACAGTCTATCTCCCTGGGCCTCTGTTCTTCATCCATGAAATACAGATGTTTATACTTTGTCTCTTTCACAAAGATACTGCAAGAATAAAATGAAATGAGAACTGTATAAAGTTCTAGTACTTAATGTAGATAGGCAGATCAGACTCAGGTAAGTTTTTATTGAAAGCATCAACCCTTCAGCTCAAAACAGAAGCACAGAATGCCAGAGAATATGAACAAAATCTTTTAGCATGCCTTCAGCACTGGAAACAATGTACAGTAAATGTAAAACATGGCACAGGGGACTTCTGGAAGACATGTAAAGATTTCCAGATATTGCTACTGTGGAGTCTCCTTCTCTAGAGATCTTCAAGGCCCGCCTGGATGCAACCCTGTCTAACATGTTCTAGGTGACCCTGCTTGAGCAGAGGGGTTGGACTAGATGATCTCCAGATGTCCCTTCCAACCTTACTGATTCTGTGATTCTATAACAGAAAACATATTTCAAGAGAGATGTTTATGTATTTATCATGGATACAAAGAACTAAGCAGATGAAATATTGCAACTTAGTACTGTTGCTGAATAAACTGATCCATTTAAATAAAAGACTAAACAATACATAACAGTAGAGAATGTCAGCTAAAAAATGTATTTTTCTAGTTATATTCTAGTAAATGAGGCCACATGGACTGACCAAAAGGAAATGAATTAAAAGATGCATACAACTATGTACAATGAATTTTTTGATACTACATCAGTTGGTAATACTTTACTTGAAGTTAAAGATTTACTTTTTGAGAAAATAAAGTGAAGTTCATACACCTTTTCATGATACATAAATAATTTAGTACCTCCATCTACCAAGATAATATAACAAAGTCCTAGTTTTCTGGACAGCCAGACATCCTGAATAGAGTTCAAAGTGTCATTTAAATCACGGACTATTGCCAAATTAGCTAATGACTGAAATCCACCGCATCTGTTTATGATCATCTAGAGGAATCCCCAGAAACAGATCTTCAATATGTAATACTGTCCTTTTTCCTGTGTTTAAATGGACTGCTGGTGTCCACATTTGTAATAACAGCTTGCTAAGCATGTTCAGATCAAAACTGTACAACTGCAGTTGCAACACAGTGCCAATACTATCACTGGAGAAGAGGTCCAGCTGACAGAACACAGGCAGGGAGCTGACAACGGAGGCAACAGTCTACTGTCCCCTTCAGCTTCCTGATAATACAGGACCTTATGGATCATGAAACTGTGCTAATTTCTGCAGTGAATACACATCTCGATGTATAAATCCACATTGTACCTTACTGCTAAAGTTCTGGAGCTTCACACAACCTACAGGAGTACCGTGTCTGTCTTGATTTCTAGGACTACTCATTTGTGCAAAAAAACAATCTCTGATGTGTAAACTTAAAAACTTCAAGGTTATATGTTGCGACTATCTTACAAAAAAATGACCTACCATAAGTTGAATTTAAATTTCTAAGATGTGAGCTACAGTTCACCCACTGTTTTCATGATTCTACTACACCTCCATTTGCATGTGCATTTGTTAACAGAATCTTATATTTAAAGGGTGTGGTGAGTACAGCACAAACACCTGAACAGAAATTCTTGACTAGACCCCTTAAAATTATTTGTGGTACTTTAGAAGAGATTTATCCCTCAAAAGGGAAACACAGTTTGTCTTTGATTATACCTAATAACAGGCACAGAGCGTTCCTTGGAGATGCACAAAGTCCCAGTGAACCATGAACACACACCTCTTGGCCCACACTGACCCACTCTCAAGCTCACATTCTAATTTAAAAGTTTTAATAAATGTCAACTAATAGTTTAAACATACAGATTTATATATCTTTCTGAAAGACTAACATTATTGAAACACGTGCTAATTATTTTTACTCAGGAATACAAATTGTTCAGGTTAGATGAGCAACCATCGGTGGAGAACCTTTTCTCAGACACCATCCTTATTTCCAAGAGCATAAAAATCTTCTCTGCTCTATTTCATAGATGTTCTACATATTATTCATTTCCTCAGTACGAATAGTAATTAACATTTTTTCTTAATTTAAAACCTAGCACTTTCTTCAATGAATTTTTATTTACTAGTTCTCTTTTTAATTTCCTTCATGCCCTGCACTGCACAAATGTTATCTGGATTTCTCTTATGGTTTGCTTTTCACAGAGAGTCCTTGACGATCTTGCAGGTAAGCGGGCTCCAGGTAATGTTCATTCAATAAAAGACATAAGACACAATTCACATTTTCAGCACTCCAACAAACCATAACAATTACCTTCTTTTTTTTTTTTTTTTTTTACCACCTTGAAAGCACGCTGCTGGCTAATGCACATGACAGTGCAAACTGCAGTCATATAATGTCTTTGTACCCATGTAAAATAGTGTGGTGACAGCTTCACGAACTTAATGTGTGAAACGGAACTGAACTGCAGACAAGATGATTTACTTTGTTTATAGTAATAAATATCTTTCTTTACTGAAATTTCCTATTTATTTCAAATTCATTTAAAATGTTAATTTGCATTTTGACTATAAAATATAAAGCGAGGTGGGGTATTTATCTTTGTGCTGTTGCAGGAGAGGGCCACGATCCCTATCCTATGATAAGACCACGGCACAGGTGCCAAGTGGTTGGAGACCACTTGGAGGTTCTGTGTGTTGGAGACCTGACACTTGCTTGAGAGCTGGCCCTCACGTACGTTCACGTCAGTTATCTTCAATGTAACCACAACACTGGATCATCTCTGCTCATCCCTGGAAAACCTGACATTTCCAGGAAGCTACTAAATTTACCATGCAGATTGGAAAGAATCTTAGGAGTTTTTGAAGCTTACTCTCTTTCCCTAAAACAACTCTATCTACAGATAAAAATACAAGCATCTAAAAAACATTTATGCAAACTATTATTTACAAGTCTAGTGTCGGTTTCTCCCCATTTGACTTTCTCTCAAGTTAATCCATATCCTTCCTGAAGTGCTGGATTTAAAACTAGAAACCCCAGTGCCAAGCAGAGCACAAGGTTCACTCCACAGACATGGAGTAAAGCCTGTGCTCTACTTAACAAGCTGTATTTTTTTTACAGCTCCCAGCACAGTACTTTCCTTGTTTGCATTTGTTTGACACCACTGACAAATCCAGAATAACCCCAACATCCTCTTATGCTGGGTTATTACCTAGATAGCTGTTTCTACAATATCCTCATATTTTTTTATTTCCTTTTTTCTTACTTTCTTCATAGATGTAAATAGGGGCAGTCTGCAAATTTAAGAAGTATACTCTTGATCCTATCACCCAGATCATTAATGGAAATACAGAATAGTGCTAGTCCTAGCACAAATCTCTGCATCAACACACTTCACGCACTCTTCCATTTTGGAAGTGAATCACAAACTGTACACGGCTTTCCAAACTGTTTTACCCTGACCTTATAGCAGTCTCATCTAGATTATGGTTCCCTGGTTTGCTTTTGAAAATGCCACAGGTAAAACTATCATAAGTCTTACAGACAAATTATCTTACAGCACTTTTTTCCTTTCTATCCATTAAACCCAAACACAAACTGTCCATTAAGCCAGTCACCCTTCAATAGAAGGGAACTAAGCTGGTTCGACATGTCTCATTCTTGAAAAGCATGTGCTGACCGTTATTTAGACTTAGCATATACAGTGTACATTAGGCATGCCTGGGAAACCAAGAAAGCATGTGCGTTCGTGTATGCAACAAGATTAAAAAGCTTGTACACAGTGATATGTCAGGGAAGCACTAGAGATCATCATGAAAGATGCTAGCCTTGAGCAAGCAACTATCATCGGCACACAATTAATGTGGCACACAGCGAGGTCTCAGGAGCAGACATCAGACTGGATCGATCGTCCTCTGGGGCTACACGTAGCCAACAGACTAAAGGTTCATCACCACTACAGTACCTGATCCTCAGCTTTTTAAAAGTGAAAAGCACGTATATGTGCTGCTTAAAATCTGTTCTGCTAAAAACCTGAAGAACTACACTGAAGTGAACAGTGTCCTTCTTCTGTGGGAGATCATTCTGCCCTGATCACCTCACAGGATTAAGAGTATCTGCCTTTTCAAGAAGAGAGTAAGTTAACATATCTTCTTTCAGCATCCAATGTCTTCTTAGAAAACTAAACTAGACAATCTCTAAAATCTGTCCTTTTAAAGATTAAATATGGTAGATTAAAAGTTCTAAAAATAAACGTAAAATCTAGATGTACTTCAGTTAATTCTTTGAACTACTACTTCAGAACCCTAGTCTTTTCCTTGTATTATGTATTCCTATGACGCGATAACTTCTGAAATTGTTATCTACTGCATTTTAATTAAGCTGTTAGAAGGAAAATTAATAATCAGTCAATACATATAGTAGGCTAAAAGATTTATTTGTAACGTTCATACACCTAGAAAATTAACATGCCAACTTGACTGCAAATGTGAAGAGAGGTATTTAAAAGATCTGTTACCCTCCAAGACAGGTTCCAAACTTAACAAAAACAGACTATCTACTGCTTTTCCCAACACCTAATTACCGACACTCTCCAGCAAAATGACTTTTTGGTGGTAAAGGAACACTCCACTGCTGCTTTGTTGCTGCTTTGTTGCTGTTTTGGAGTTCAGTCACCTCTCACTTAATACATGACATTGCTAATCATTGGCATTACTGCAGTTTTCAGTCCTTCACCTTTGACATCACATGATGAATCTTCATTCATCCGACAAAGACAGTTCCCACAGTGAAAACTCAACTGTTCAGAAAAAGGCAGCAAAAATGCCCACAGTAATAAATTAACATTGGGTATTCAGTCTCTCATAGGAAGTAGCTGAACTCTTTCTTTCAGTATGACAGCCTGGTTCAAAAAGCCAGCTGCTGCTAAGCCAGTCTCTGCTCCTGCGGGCAGTCCTAAGTACTCCGCCACTGCCTGTCCATTCTCCGCAACTCAAGTCTTGCCCCTGTGTATTTGAAGTCCTTGTATGCATCTCACTCTACTAAGTTAATTCTTATGGAAAAAGTTGCTATCTGTTGAAACACTAACATTGCGTTTTTCAGGCGTGTATCCTCAATGGATAGTAGGTATGCCTGTATTACAACCAGTTTTCATTCCTCATGGCACTTAACAAAGGATAAAAATTATTTACCTTAAAAAAAATTACTAACAAAGTTCAATTCCCCATTTTTTGATTCTTCTAATCAAAATTACACATCTTCCTATAAAAATGTCCTCTAGCTCTCAGAGATTATACACACAATTGCAGGAATTCTTGAGCCATATCTGTCACACTCCCCTTTCACCTTAAACATCTACAGCAACTCACAATTTATAGTCTTTCCACAACAAAATAGTTGTATGATCATGCATGTTTTCATTAATACATAAAGCTGGCCTAGGCGTGCGTGTGCACACTATATTATTGTACGTTGATTTGCTGTGAAAACTATAGCTCACTTCATATCTGCAATATTGTGCCAGACCTGATCACTTCTAGAGAATTCATTTTAGTGACTCCCCATAATTTCCACAACTGACCCTTGATGTAATGTAGAAATCTGAACAGATTTTTGCTCAGTTCTTACTTTTTCCACAAATTTTGTATAAACTTATAAAACTTAAAATTTCAATTAAATCAAAACACTATACAATATAGTATTTAAAAGTGCTTAAATTTAAGAGTTCATCCTCCACAGATACAAACTACTTCCTATCAAACTCATTTATAGATGACGTGCAGAAACTTTTTCTGTTAAGACACAAGAAGAAAAACATATTTCCAAGAAGCTTTTCTTTTCTTATCTTTTCTATACAGAAGCATATCAAACACTCCAAAATGCATAAAGAAAGGAAACCCAAGGCATATACATGACCAGTAGTTTCTGTGCCTCTGATAGTTCATCTTGAATTCAGATGAATCAGAAATAAGCTAAAAATATTGGTTATCATAGAAGAGAACTGCATAATAGTCTTTCATGTTTCAGCATTTCAGAGTAAGAGCTTGAAATAGTATTCCACCCACATTCAGAAAATTGAAGATATGCAAAAATTCCCACGTGCAACTTTGTTATCTATCTATTATTGAAGTGGCAAAATGACAACATTGGCAAAATTTTGCCATTTTTGGTAGTGAAGTGAGAAAGCAAACGAATTGGCTTCAATCTTGAGTTTTCTAGTGAACAGCTGGGAAGGAGGAGGCAAACAGCAGCATTCCAAAAGTCAAATTGAAAAAGATGAGCCATAGATGGAGAAAAAGTAGAAAGAGTGCCCAACTCTTTGGCATGACACAAAAGGGACAAAATAAAAAATAATCAAATCTATGGCTCCAATAACAACTTTGAGTGGTCATAGTTTTTATTTCTCTCTTAGCTAAGGTGAACAAATCGCTTGCAGAAAGACGGCATACCATATATTATCATGTTACCTCCCTTTCTGCAGCAAATAAATATATTTAAGTAATAAATATACACATAAGTAATATTGTATTAAAAACCTACAAACTTTCTTGGAAATTAACTAGAATAACACAATTTTAATTATCTATATATTATAGGCACTTACATGAAGGCAAATTTGGTACTAGTCTGTGGTTATCATTGTTATATCTAGACTCACTGTACTTTGGATTTTATACTCCATTTAATAAATATTTTTCCCCTTTGCATAGCTACAGCATCTGGAACTGTCCTCTATAGAGTTAGCTTTATTTCCTACTGCCTTATAATTCAGTTGGTGACACTACACACTAGGACTATGGTCAAAAATGTAGTTAAAGTTACATTTGCATAACTAACAAAACATGCATACGTACAACATTAAGGCTTTTAAATATTTCAATACTGCTGTTGCATCTATGTTAATTAAGAAATTGATGATTTAGAAATAGAGGAAGATACCAACATGGTCTCCCACACACAAATGCTTCTTCAGAATAGCTCCTGTGGACAGTTGTGTCTTCAACACCTTTATCTCTGACCTCAGCGACTGTCTATGGAACAGTACTCGGCAATAACACAACACCATGATCCTGCAGGATCAATACTCCCCACTTCTACTGACTCAGTGCGTTATCTTCAGCAGCAATTCAGCTAAATCTCCGTTTAGCCATCTCTGAAACATTTTTAAAAGGTTTCTGTACTCTCCAGGGTATTGTTTTAACATTCTTATACCACTTGCAGGTGTGTAGAAAAGTAGCAACTGAATCAATTTTCAGACTTAGGATATCTGCCTACAACAGACCAGAATCCACGTTCTTCTCCAAAGGACAACTGGCTTGACACATCAGCTAGGTGCCACCTAAGGATAAAGGATCAGGTATCCCTTCCTTTTCAAGTTACACAGGATACCCTAACGGTTGGCAGACTAGTCTTGCTCTTATGCAGAAGGTGCAACGGTCTGAGCAAAAGACAAATGTGGGAAGGAGTATTTCTAAAAACTGAATAGGATTATTTTTTTGTAGGATTATTCCTTCTACAGAGTAAGCTAGGACATATTTCACCCTGTTCCTTGGCACACAGAGGTCTAGATCATTGCCCTGGTCACAGCATATCTCTTGAGGATAAAATGCCTCAGCTGAAGCAATGTAAAGTTTAGGAGATCAAAAAATGGAAAGTTTATGGTGATTGATATATAGCATATAGTATATGGTGATTAATATATAGCAGTCAGTGTATTTTCAAGTCATCTCACGTTATTTAAAAAAGAAAATTCCAGAGGGGAAACTACAAAAGAGCTTACTAAAAAATGGTCAGTGGCCGAATCAATTTAGAATAGCTCATTTAATGGCATGGTTAACCATAGCACACAAAAATGTTTGCTACAGTGTGTTTTTGCACAATTAGTTCTTTAAGTTTTCTGGAGGTGGAAATATGTGGGATACTCATAAACCTCTGACAGCCATTACAAGAAATAATAAACATTTGATTCAGTGTTCTGACTCCAGCAAAATAGTATCAGACCAGCTGAGGCAAGTTCTCAACATATTTACAATACAACAGGTTTATTGAAAACCAGCTGTCAACAATTACGCAGCACCAAAATGGGAAGGCAGTCTAAAGCATGGGATATATTTAGTCAATAGGATATCAGAGGGTCAGGGCAGCGAAGACTGTTTTTCAAGTCATGCAAAATGTACAAAATAAAACTGTAGAAATATCTATCAGAGCCTTTCACCACCTGATAGCAAGCTATCGTGCAACACCTCATGCAGCGTAGAAATGGACAGGCAGTGTTAAACAGAAGAAAGAACTACATACAGTTGAGCTTCTCAAGTTGTATGAGGATTAACAAACAGATAAAAGCTTCTTGGTTACAGAAGTACAATTTCCTTTTAACCTCTCACTTATAAAAGTCAGCAACACACTGAAACCAGGGTAACACCCATAAGTATCCACACAGCTTCCCGGCCATTTCTCTGGTATGGTTCTGGCCTTCTAAAGAGATTCTGGATCTAGATTTTCATTTACAAACTCTCCTACAGGCACTCTATCCATTGACTAAGCCTGAAGACAAAATTTTATGCCAACTTTTTCATACTCAGGACAGCAATGGCAGTAATGGCTCACTATCTGCCACAAAATGAGATGTTTGTCTCTTCTTGAAGACTGTAGTCACTCAAGAATAGTTTAGAGCTTTTGCTGTGAGGCAAATTCACTCTTTACCCAGCTCTGAGCTTTAGCGTTCTTCCATATTAATATCTAAGTTCTAGAGTATCAACTCATCTATCATCATCTGAACAGAAATTCTCTGATTATAGTAATTTGCACTTTTTTTCCCCTGAATTAAATTCTGGTTCATAATCTTCATAATTCCCTGGAGAGGGATCTGTTAGCAAGATACACTAAGTAGCTGGTCTTCATATTCACCCATCATTTAGAAAGGAGAGTCATAGAAAAAGAAATATTTAGTTTTAATTTGAAAAGATGAAGCGCACTGCCTGCACTGTATTCCAAAAATGTATCTTTCTTGAATGGTAAATTATGATCATATTTTTAGATAATTATTCTTAAAAAAAAATCATGATTTCTACCACATTTCTTCCTGTAACATGTATAAATTATGTACAAAAAGACACATTCTTTACAAGTTGCAAAGTTACAATTACCAGGAAAAGTGGTTACTAAAACAGTTCACAAGGGTTACAGGAGTAATTAAAGACAGACCTTGCTATCTCGCTTTCAAGAAAATGCCTATTAGATGCAAAAATTCTACAGTCTGAACAAACAGGAAATCAAATTCCAGCAGTGAAAGCCCCCAAAGAACACTACCAGTAGCCTCTATTTTCTACCTCCAAGATCCATTCACAGATTTTTACCTGAGTGATTAGAGAGAAAAAGTAAAAATAGAAGTAAATGTAACTTGAACAATTTAGGGCTTAAATCACATTATAAGAACACAAGAAGTGTTAGATAGTAACTGTCTACCTAATCCATTAACCAGTCTTCAGTGTGGTGTCTTCCAAAAGAGGAAAACAGAAGCCCTAAATGGATCCTGGAATAAACTGATCCTGCATCCCAGAGACAGTGGGAAACTCTTTCAGAACGCAAACACTTCCATGTCCAGTTTAATGAGTGGTCAGGATCTGTCTTCAAACTTTAATTACTTGAATTTAAAAAAAGTTGCAGAGTAGATGATGTTGGTTCCATTTTATTGTCTCATTTGGCTGACAAAAAAGCTACCATAGTAGCCCACATTTTTTCCCGACTTCGTAACTGGATGTGCCAAGCTACACAGAGAAGTAAAACACTATCATGTAGAATCATATGCTCTGTAGCTAACAAATGACCTAAGCTTCTCCTAGACACTTGCTTTAATTTATTACGGAAGAATTCTGCTAGTCATTTACAACTGGCATGTAGCTGACCTTCAAAAGTGTATTTCATCTTCAGTATTCTTGAAAACTTATTTTCTTTAATCCATTTGATTTACAGGAGTTCTATGTACATAAGTATTAATTCTATTTTTAAAATAACTGGCAGCAGTCGGGGTTGAAGGAAGAAAGCTCACTGATTCATTGCAAAATATATAATCAAATAATTACTATTGTTCTCCATGAATGATATGGGCTGTTCATGTTTTCATTATCCAACCTGTAGTACTTTAAGAATATGTTTTTCATTTAATGATTGCAGGTTTATCAATTAAAGTATACTCTAATAATAACTTCCAGGAAACACTTAATTGCCAGAATAATTGAACAAATACTAGAAACTCGAGTTGACATCCAAGCAAGACCTTGAGGAGTTTAAAGCTCTCATGTAACCAAGTCACTACCACTAACAGTATTCTAAAATGAGTGTGTCATATATTAAGCTTCTGTTCTCGAAAACTAGACCATCAAATAGCACTGTAATACTATGTAGTCTTCTTGCCACAAAGTAATAACTTATTTACATTTGACTGCACAGTTAAATTGCATTTTGATACGCACAAGGAAATTTTAATATGGTGCTAAATAATGGCCAAGACAGCTTTGTCAAAATCAAATAATGCCAAAGTAATTTATTTCTGTGACAGAAAAATGTACCTTTGAATGGAAAGGTATAATACGTTCTGATTTGAAGCAAGGCTAACACAGTTTGATGCAACTTTCTCATGAGTGAGCCATGAAAATATGGCCTAGATTAAACTGCCATAAGATGGACAGAAAGAACTGGCTGAAAAAACCCTACTCAAAGAGCATTTATACGATTCACCTTCAAACTGAACGTGTACGGTACCACAAACACCTATGACTCCCAGCAGCTGTGTTGATTTGGGTACTATTCAACATTTTCACTTTTGGACTTAAAAATGGCAGAAGAGATGATAGGATTATTAAAATTTGCATACTGCAACAGGCCATGACAGCCTGCAAGTTCTCAAGATGGAGAGGCCTAGGATTCAGAAAGCAAAGACGCTATAGTCTGTACAAACTGCAATGTCATATTAAAGCATGCGAAATATGAATTCCACTCATTGGCACACAGTTGCTCTGGGCTCAGGGCATACATTTCAAAAAAAAAAAAATCCATCTTTAATTAAAACTGTTAATACAGTGCCAGTAGCCTTAGTCTTATAATTTTAACCCACCTGAGAGAAGGGAGGAGGGGGAAATGCCACCCCATCCCACCCTACTGCACAACATTACTGGCTGACTCCCACAGTATGCCTGGTTCCCCAATAAAAGCTTCACATGTGATGCTGGTGCATAACTGCAAATATGAAGTATATGCTCACATTGATTAACTGGATGCTATGCAAATGTAATGTATATGCTCACACTGCAGTTTGTGTGAAAACTCCCTCTGACTTCAAAGCAAGAACAATGATGAACCTCAATGACAAAATTCAACAAATTCTCAATTGAAGTAATAGTCATAGTACACATCTAAAACCATACACTGTCCAATGCATTCACAAATTACAGGTCAAAGTCTCTGCCTCTATGAACCGATACAGCAATTTTGGCTTCAACAAATATGTACTAGTTGACACTAATGAACAACTTGGCCTAAGGCATGAGATATGAACAAAATCAAGAACATTTATTTATACCAGTAAAAAACAAAAACAAAAAACCCCTCTAAAGGTAGCAATGAACATTAAAGTATATTACAAATACTGTAAGGTGCTTGATCTTGCCAACAACCTGCTGAGTAGCAACATGAATAGTAGGAACATAGTGGACTGGTTCTTTACTGACCAATGCTTCATGTAAAATTACATTAACTTTAAAACAGAGGCCTACAAGGCAGAAGGGGAAAGGAAATGGAGATTTTGAACTTGAAGCTAAAGGAGAAATTAGCTTTGCCATCTCTATAAATAAAAGATTCAAAGGGATTGTTGAAAGAGATTCTTAACTAAAGTGGCATCAAAAAAGCTACTGCAATTACAATTCATTTTCTTCTTCCATTATTAAAATTCACCTGTCAGCTCCTAGTAGTCTCCCTTGTTTGAAAGATGCATAAACTGTGAACTTAACATCCATAAAATATAATTAAGGCCACAATATGTTACGGAAAAACAAACAGGTAAACAACCCCTATAGAAACTAAATGGTACAACAGTATTATGTATGAAAAACATTGCAGTGTTTTAGAACATCTAGTACTTTCACCTGCGGGCTCACAGTATTTACTGCTATAAATTTAAAGGAAAAAAGGGAATAAATTGCTTTTTCATAAAAACTCTACAGAGATACAACAGAAAGAGAACTGAAAGGAATTTAGTGTGCAAATGAAATTATATCTAGGCACTATACCTAGTTATTTATCAAGATGTAGGATTAAGTTTCCTCCTTCATACAGAGCAGTTAAGGTATAATACGCAAGGTACTTCCAGTGTTGATAGTGAAACAGCTTTAGTTATAGACTGAATATATCACCTGAGGACTAATTTTTAGTAAAGCTAGCTACTAAGTATTCATAAAAGTTATGGTTTGCTTTAGAATTTTTTTAAAAAATCTTTGAACCTATGCTAAAAAGTGAAGAGATCTGAGGAGATTCCAAAGATATTCTATAAAATTACAAAATCTGTTAACTGAAAAAGACTAATTCTAAATAATTTGATTATAAACAAATCTGCATTTTAAAACAATTTGCATGAGAAATCAACTTTCAGATGTTCACATGCTAAGTATTATTTCCATAATCCACTTTATTTCGCAGCACTTTGCTCTCTTAATCACCTCAGACTAAAGATCACTTTATTTACATGACCTGTGATATGATTTCTTGTACACAAATTTCAAATACTGAAAATTCAAGACTGGTCAGTTGAATAAAATTTAAACCAGCTAACAAATCTCTTGCTCTAGAATGTAATTCCCATTTCAAAAATATTTATTCTTTCACATCTTGAAGTTCAGCTTCTAAAGAACTGAGGTCTGCGTCAAGCACCATATAGGTCATATTAAATGAGTATGAGGTAGCTGAGTTGACTTTAGAAGTCTATGAATTCATCAGTTTCGTATGATTCCTTTACAGTTTTACATAGAAGCAACATAAACTGGACATGCTTTCCCACTTCACAATAGATGAGAACACTGTTGGAGGGTCTCCATGAAGAACACTATTTTGAATTAAGGAGAAAAATATTCTTGATGTAGGCTAAGTTTAATCTTTCATCTAACATTAATAACGAAGAACAAGGTGACTAACCTCAAGGATAACAACAATAGGCAGTAATAGCCAAATTTTTAACAATATTGATCAAATAACTAAATCTTTTTGGACAAGAAATCAATAGGACTTCAGAACAACAGTCTCTGGAGAACAGTAAAATCTGCAGTGCAGAAGAACATATGGCACCCTCCCATCCTCCTCGCTGGTAACTCCTACTCCAGTACACATTTCTCCCCAAATGCATATACACTTTAGCTTTGCTCACACACAGTGCTAGAGGAGGGAGGGGGGCAAGACTGATCACAGTCCATCCTCCAGCTTCTCTTCTTCCCCACTCACGTGGAGAAAAATTTACACACACAGATAAGCACCATCTGAGCTCTGGAGAGAAAAAATGTTTCAGCATCCAATAATCTTGGTTTCAAGAAAATTTATGATCAAAGAGAACAGAATGAAAATATCGACAACTGCCCATCATGAGCAGCATGGGCAGACACTCCCATGCTTACGTTCCTTGAGACCAAGATAGGCAGCAACAGCAGTACACGGTTCAGCATGGTTCAGCAACCAGAGTACGTGGGATCTATTTTGGCTAGAACTAATTCTGGCCAAAATCAAACAGGTAGACTTGCAAAGATCTGCACCTCTGGATCTCAGGCATGAATACTCTTCAAAAATTACTATGCTTGCCATTTTTCTGTAGTTCCAACATTTTTACCCAACAGAAATCTGACTCAGAATTTAAGTTACAGTTGATTCAGGCATTTGCTCAAATAATCTTCATTTTATTGTACATAAAGGAATACTATATTTTGTTTTAAAGCTTGTAACAAAGTTGCTACAAAAATTCTTCAAAGTCCATTAATGAACATTTGAAGGACTTTATCGTATTATTACATTGAGTCTAGAATAGAAAGGTATAAAACAAATTTAACATCATCAGTTTAATAAAGTATCACAAACGTTCTACCTATTTCTCCATGTATCTACAAACTGTTATCAAAACAGAAAACTGAGCTGCAAAAACAATGTCTCTTTCTGTTGTTTTGTATAACAGACCTTTTTTTGCTATGCATTGCAGCTGGCTTTTTTTTTTTTAATTCAGACTAGCAAACATACAGCAGTACCCTGTCAAAAGAAAAATAGTAAAGGAAAAAGTGACAATTCAGATAGGTGATGGATTCTCAGGAAAAGCATCAAAAGAGCTCATACATTTGTAGAGTATTTGTAGAAAATACTCAGACAGTTTTCAGTTAGAGCAAGCTTTTGATAAAAGCGGATATGTAAATGTCTGTAACGACCAAACTATTTTCTGTTAAATATGTATAGCAGACATGTTTGCAGTAATAATATTGTCTATTTAAGCTAATACCATCTCTTCCCAAGGAATTTTAAGATCAGAAAGAAAAAGCAACAATTCCCAGTTAGGTATTAGAATTTCAGCCAAAAACACTTCTAAACGTGTGTCTTACCATCTGCATCATATTAATAGTACATCAATTATTGAAGACTTATTAAATATGCATGTGTATCCAAGTAGGTTTTTCCTCAAAACTCTAGTCTTCTGCTTTCTGCTACTTTCAATATTTGCTTAAGGGCAATGCTTTTCAGTCTAGGCCTCACGCCAACTAAGTACAACTTGTTTATTCCACGGCAAACTACCTGGCTCCGAGGGAGGGAAAGGGAAGACTGCTTCACTCTTCATTTGCTGTTCATCATACCTTATTGCAGGGGGTCCAGGGACCATTGCTACTCCAGGGAACACGTGCCCGGGAGGCACACAATTAAGAGCACTAGCAGACGATCAGCGAGAAACGCCACCGTCTTCGCTCTCGAGCCACCGAATACTGCGACAGCCAAATGCCTGTCGCAGGGTGGTGCCCAGGACACTGTAGCACGGTCAGCGTAGGAGGAGGTGGTGGCTCCTGGTTCGGCAGTGCTCACCTCAGCCCCGGGAGGATCAGTGGGAACATTTCCGACAGAAGCAGAGCACTCAGCAAGCAGTTGTGGAGCTCAGCTGAGGCGGTGCAGCCAGTGCGGCGAGCACAGAGGTACGGCAGGAAGGTGGGTGAGGGGACAGCGACTTGCCACCCTGGTCTGGATGCTTCTGAAAGCAGCGTGCAGCCCAGCTGGGGAACTGGAAGAATAAGGGTAAACAACTGAAGGATGGAGGATGACGGGATGGTGGCACACCCTACTCCTGAACATGTGCATGAGTGCCACGCCGGCAGGAGATGCTGCCATTGCTGTCGCCCCAATGGAGGCAGCCTAGCAATCCAAAACTAGAGAAAAAAACATATTCATTAATTTAGGTCTAATTAAACTTAGAGTTTTTGTTCCAACCATAATCTAAACCGCTCTTCCTAATTTATTGCAACAAAACACCTCCAACTACTACCCCAAAAGAAATCATTTTTTTTAAACTAATAGACATTTCATAATTTCAAAATCTCATTTATAACCAGATGTAACCTTATAATGACCAAACCTGACCCTGGATGTTGCAAAAGTAAACTT
This sequence comes from Rhea pennata, assembly GCF_028389875.1. NCBI lineage: Eukaryota > Metazoa > Chordata > Aves > Rheiformes > Rheidae > Rhea > Rhea pennata. The sequence continues at coordinate 15,695,207 of NC_084663.1, forward strand.
ATCAGAAAGGGTGTGGAGTTGGATCTAGATGAGGATGCTACACAGCTACGTGGCTGCTTGCCAGTTACCAAACTTGGAAGGCAAGCTCCTGCCAGGAGTTACCGACTGGGAGAGAAGGGGTCTTCCCCATCCTCTAATTAGCTAGCACCTTTTCCCCTCTCCAGCTCCTGAAAACGTTCCACTGGACATAAATTAAAGAACTAAAACTTTCTTTCCTTCTACAGTGTTTATTCTACTTTAACTACAGTATATTTTTAAGTGTGAGCAATTACAGTAGCAGATATTACTGGTTTAGACAAAGAGGCTTCCAGGATCTGTTTAAGAAAAGAGTATTTGTTTCCACAGAAAAAAAAAGGGGGTGGCATTTTCAGGAAAAAAGGTCTGTTAAAAGCGACCAGTGTTGCCCAATTGTTAAAGTATAGAAATCTGCAAACTCAAATATTTTGTTAAGAACTTTCCTACTTACTTGTTATCACTCAGAATTTCTCCAACTTTACATATGTGCATAATGGGAATTCCTAATACTTGCCGAAAGCATGTACCACTGTTTGTGAAAATTTTATAAAAGATGCTGTAAAAGTGCAAACCAGAACCCTCAATAAGAAAGGATCAATAATCAGAAAGTAACATGTGACACAGGGTCCTCCGCACACCTGCAACAGTCAATTAAATTCTAACACTGAACAGGAAAGCCCTAGATAACACTTTCATTTGAAAATCACTACATTTTCAAAATGTTTCTATCCAACCTGTCTATATGTTCAAATAAATATGACTCTCTTGAATCCTCCATATTAAGGGTAGCTAACAAATGATTTGGGGATATGGACATTTGAAATAGTTATTTGAAATGCGTTAGCACAGCATTGCTCACAGATCAAAAACCTGTTGCACTGAAAAGAGAAGCTATCACGAGTTACCTTGCTACTTCTTCCTAGCTTTGCTCCCTGCTGTTTCTCTTTCAGCACCTTTGTAATTTTCCATACGTAGCATGTTGTGAAGATCAGTCCCAAACATCTCCAATGCCAGAGACTGGATACAACATACCCAATGCATGTAACAACGGAAAACAGCCCAAGTACTAAACAGTCACACATTATCACCATTTGCAGCTGCATTCATGAGTTCTCAGGCAACAAGCACATAGATTCCTAATGGTTTGTTAAAAGGCTTCCGTAATTTCCCTCTGCATAAATATTCTAGTTGCTAATCTATTTATCTCAAATGAACAAGCATCTTTCATATCTGATAATGCTTTTACACTCAAAGCATATCTTCTGTTATTCAGCAACTTTGAGCTGTTAACAGAAATGTCAAACATCTAATAATAGCACAAATAGTACTATGGCTAGCATATTTCTTTGACTGTTCTTGATTATCACCTTCTGACATAATCACTTTTTCTGAATTACTAAAAGTATCATCTAAAAGAAAACATTTTTTTTTCCTTGTTCCAATATACCTTTACAGTGCAAGACAGTGAAATGAAGCAATGGCTTGAGAGGAAATTTAGAAATGCCCTATGAGATAAGTTATTTGATTAATAAACATTAGAAGAGGTATTAACATATAAGAATAATTTATTGTTTCTGTTTTCCTACGGATTTGGAAATACTTTTTTGCATATATAAAAAATAAAAAACAATACATGAAAAATTATGCACAGAAACAGCTTAAAGTCATTTTATTATTACTACCACCACAAAAGCATAAAATACAAGTTGTGAATATTCCACCTTTCTTTTTATGCACATTTTTAGCCCTTAAATGCAGAGGTTATGAGCTGCAAAATAAAAGTAAATTTCTATATTGAAGCTAGACATTCACTTTAGCTATTCCAAGATCCAAAACATTCCATCAGCTGTTCCTATGGAAACTGAAAGGATATTCTAGGTTATATCAGTATCAGCCGATTATGCTGCAGAGAAATCTGTGGTTTATTTTAATCCATAGTTCAGAGGTATAAACTCATGCTCAGTGTGTAGCTCAGTGATTTTGAATTACTGATACACAGTTAACACTTCGGTTTCATTAGATCATACTTCAAGATATAATTAATTCTTTTTAGACCTGAATAGTAAAGGGCAAATTTCATAAGGTTTGGTTAATCCCCCTGAAGTTTATCATTCAAATGAAGGATGTGGCTAATGCTTGCTTAGAAGATACGTTTTGGTTGTTGGATGAGCCACACATTGCTGTATGACATAATGGCTCAGTGGAATAGTTTGAGGGAAAAATAATTTAGATTTACTGAAAACTCCTTCAGTAGTGTGGTGCACCAGATGGCTGCATGAAAGGATTTGATTTAGCAAGTTAACAAGATTACAAGAAGAAAAACCATAATATTGAAAATTAAAAATAATACTGAATAATGCAACATGAGAACATTTCTGCAGAGAAAAGAAAAAAAAAACTTGGAGGTGAGGATACAGTAAAACTTGTAAAGATACACAAACACAGAAAGTGAAGATCCTCCATATGCATACAGAATAAGCATAAAACAAAAAAACAAAACCAGTATTATCTATGCCGATTTAGGATTGAAAACATATAGATTCTACTGCCAGAAAGGATCGCTGTGAACTTTTACAATCAAAATCAATATGACAGCTATGACATGTTGAAATAAATCTTCTCTATCCACATTAGAATTGCAAAAATTTGTTAAAATAATGGTTAACATGGATTAAAAGAAAAGCTTTAGCTCTCATTCTCTACCTTCACTAGGTAAAATCAGATGATTTAAAATTAACTGCAGCTACCGCCCTCACCTTACGCCAAAAGTAGCGAACTGGTTCAAATTTTCCCTTTTACAGATAATACTTCAGGCTTTTTATTCTAGTTTCAAGTAATTGACTTCAAAATGATTAATCAAAAATGCCTTCCATTTCTATAGCATATTCCAGTCAATCACTTCATTAGGGAAACTAGACTGACAGAGCTCTTTCATGAGGATTTCCTCTAGGGAATGAAATTGTGGAATAACAAGGAAATGTAACATCTACTGCCTAAAGTGTTGTATGTTGGTTAGATTTTTGACAATGACAAGGTTAAATTACAAATTCTGGCTTTCAAAGTAGAGATAAATCACAGAACAAAAAAACAAAATCAAAAAGGCAATGACAGAAAAAAGAAAATATATTCCGGATAGCATTTCAACTCAAAGTTTTTCAGACATCACAGTAACTTAGAGTATATGGATAAAAGGATAACTGATTGCACATCAAATTGCAGAGGTTCTTTTCTTATATCTTTCTACTTTATTTACTATTAGAATGATTCCTTTGTAATTATGCTAAATAAGTGCATTACTCCAATCAATTTCATTGACATTCTGAAGTACACAAATTTTTATATTATTTGAAAGGTATAACAAAACATAATACCTAGTACATAGAAGCAGCAAGTCACAGGCAAAAAAAAAACCAACCAAACAGACAAACGAACAAAAAAAACCAGAAATCAAGCTTTTTCTTTTGACTGTCACAGTATATCAGTACAGGCAATATAACATGTCCTGAACTAAAAGACCCAGACACAAAAGTAAGGGGTCCACAGCACAGCTCTGGAGTGCACCATGCATCATGCTACTGCGCTGTTAGACTTTGTTCCATAGTCAAGCACTTCTTCCACAGAATCAGTAACCAACATGAAGGGTGCAACTGAAAAACAGACCATTGATATCTGAAGAGGAGAAACCAGCAAGCATACTTAAATCAAAGGAACAAGTTAAAATACCATATGCTAATTTACAAAAGAAGATGTTTCAATAAAATATATCATTTGGTTTAAGTATGCAAGATTCAAAATTAGAAAATCAAGATTACAGATTAGTCAATGCTGCAAAAGCACTTTTGTAGCACTTAGCAGTGCTAAGTCTATGGCTAGTCTATGGTTAATAATATAGATATTTCCCTCATCAATCACTTGTTCTTAAATGCTAAGCTGTACCAGTGAAGAACAATTATAAATACGCATCTAGTTAACAGTTTTTAATGTAAAAAATAAAACATTGTAGTGTTGTATTAGAGATGATACAACTTGGAGGAGTTCAGTATGACGAAGCACATAAAACAGAAAAATTCTCAAAACAAATTCTATTCAGCTGAATTACAATATGAAAATTAAAAATACCCCCAAATACGTTCACTGCGAGAACTGTATACAGATGCTCCCATGGCAGTTAACTAGTCAGGCATTCCTGTCCAGTCTACATTGTTTGCATATTTATCCTGTGTACATGAATACAGCAGTTGAACCTCTTGCAGAAGCAGAGTGAAGAATTTTTTTGTTAGTTTTCTTCCTTCTCTACTTTGTGAAGCTATTAGTAAAGCTCTCCACTTTGAAAATAAAATCTATGTATTAAACTGTAGAAACAATTTAAATTTAATTTTGACAGAAAGATAGTTATTGAGTTTACACTTATTTTTTGCTTTCTCCAACATGATTAAGAAACTCCACTACATGATCACAGAACACTTCTCTTTTACCAGTGAACTTAACTCTCTCTACCTACAAGGCAGGCAGAAAAATAAGCTTGTCTCCATCTTAAATAACGGAACAGAAGAACAAGCATCACAATTCACCTAAAATCTTCTTTAAGAAAGACATCCAGACATCTGTAGATTAAAAAAGAAAACAAACGATTTTTTTTTTTTTTTTTAATCTGTGGTCAGAGATACAGAAGATCTCCTTTTTGCACCACATAGAAGGACAAACTGTGTTTAAGGTGCATGATTAAGGAATTCTGAGTTCCACTCTCATCTTCGCACTATGTCTTGTTTGTCGTAAATGGATACATTATATCTTACCCATCTTGGGTGATACCATAGTCCTTACTGTCTACATTCTCACAAATTACCAGAGTTTATATCAACAGAGTCAAAGCAAGAGAGTTAAGGCACAGATTCTCAACCCATGGAATGCATACCACTACCGGCATGCAAAAATAAATCTCTTACTCAAAGGAGACTGACAACCACAGGTAAAGCATTGAGCTTAGCTCACTGAGTGGAGATGCTGGAGATGGAAATACACCTCCTCCTGCACATGCACATGACCTGGCCCCTAATACTACCAACCTTCTCATTAGCTGAGGATACTAAGCTCGGGCATCCCTGGCTCTAAGATGGAAGTCTCATACTAAGCATGACAACATGAACCCTGTGCTAAGTTGTAAAGAAGTTTTTCCTCTTCTTTATAAGCATAACAGCCAAAACACCATGTCTGGCAAAACTGTTTGACATGGAACTCAGCTTGGGTACACTTAGTCCGTTTTCCTGATATAGAATTTCTCTTGCTTCAAGTAATTTATTATTATTTGGATCTGCTTTACACAATATACTGCTGTTGAATAAAGCAATGTCAAGGGCAAGTCTAGTTTCCTCTGCCATGGCTTCATCCTGCAAGCCCAAAAAATGCTGTTGATGCTTCAAGTTTACAAAATGAATGTGTACTCTTTGTTAGCATAAGACACCTGTGTCTCTCTCAGAGACGGGCAGCGTTTATAAAGCTGTTGATGTACCTTTGTTAAATCAGGCTCTCATGCTTCCTGTATTATCTGCTATTAACCTGCTTACAGCCTAAAGAAAAGCTACTAAGCTACTAAGAAGTTTAGGACTAGACAGTAAGGATGGGTTTTGAATTTACCTATTTCCTTGATACTAACCTATGGGTCATTACATATCATTAACTGTGTATGTAGTAACATACACTAAGAGAAGGTGACAAAGCATCCATGGCAAACAACCTGACAGTAGCCACTGGTAGCCCTACTTGAAAGGATTTGCTATTACCAGTGTTATCTTTGTCACCAAGAACAAAGAGGGCTGATATTTTCCAAAAGGTTTAGGAAGACAACTGTGGCTGGCAGCTCTATGAATAGCTGTTAAGTCTAGGTATGCTGATAGACACTTCTAGTTTATGCCAAAGTGGCAGCTCTGAAGTTACCAGCCTGAGTGGAAGTCTAAATTCTGAAGTAGTCAATGGCTAACAACCTCACACTTTCAAGGGAACAGGGATGAAGGAGAGAGATTACATCCCTCCTGAAAAATACACAAATGCTACCATGATGGACATGCAATAAAAATCTGAAACATCATGCAGAGAAAAACACAGTGTACCATCTAAGTATAGCTAAGTACCTACTTTCATGTGCTACTGCTATTGGTTATTGTGAGAAATCCAGGCACAGCTCATTAGGACGTAATTCATACATCATTAAATAAATAATCAAAATAAAGATAGTTTCTAGTTATCTAAGACGTTAAAAGGAGCAATTCCAACTTGTTAGCACTGTTCTTGTCAGAGTAACTTAAAACACCATCTCCTTGAAAAGAGAATTCTAGAGCAGACGTTTTAACGAAGTTAGGCTTAGAAGGAGATACTTATGGTATTACTTTTTTTTTTTTTTTTTTTTTTTTTTAAGTATTTTCACTTTTTGCATCTCTTCCAGGTGGACATTGAAATACTGTAAAATACAGGTGTTACACCGACCTCCTCCTTTTCAGCACAGCTGACAAGTGCTAACTGAAATCTAGAGACAGAGCTCATCGTTAGACAGGCAACTTATTTCATGTATTATTTGCATAGAAGATCAAAATAAAGGTGGAAACTGAAACTACAATGGCAAATACATATATCAAATAACTGAAGAACTACCTGAACAAAATACAGAGCTACTATTCTCAACAGTACAGGCTTGGCTATCAGAATAAGTATTAGCAGAGAGACAGCCTATCTAAGGAGTTCTGTAATACAAAATACAAAAGAAGAGATGAAGATCCTGAGTCTTACTATGCAAAATCTCAGTGCTTCAAAGGTATAAATGTGAATAAGCTTGTCACTACAATACACAGCTACAATAACAAGAATCATAAAAGACACAGTATCTGCTATTTGTATTTCAAATTCTAGATTTCTTGGGGCAATGTTCACGTGCATATTTTCTAAAGTATTCTATTTTTTCCAGCATTAAAACTATGAAGCATATCCAACATCAAATCTGTGAAGCATAACCAACATTGCTTCGTTGAAATATCCCCACTTCTGACACAAGTACGCAGTAATAATGTTCTTCCAAACGATTCTCCGTTTGCCTGGAAACAAGCCTCTGGCTAAAGCACAACAGGCATATACTTTAATAATCTCATGATTACCTGGATACAGCCTGGAACACCTAATAAATCTGTCAATTTTTCAAGTGGAGTGGGATTGATTTCCCCAGGGTTTATTTGTCAGTTCTGTTTCAGTAGTTAATATGAAGAGCAAATTATCAGAGAACGCCAAATCTGACATGAAAAACTAGAATGAATACATTCTGATAAAGACTTTTGCTACACATAAAATAAATGTCTACTTGTTTCTTCTTGAGCTCTGTCTTCATTCAGTTTTTCTTTAACATAACACACACTAACACGCTCAAACAGCCAGCAGTTTTCAGCATTTGAATACTAATTAAGTAAAAAATGAGGTGTCTTCTTCCTACCATTTTGCCATCAGCCAATTGCATTTATCACAATCATTACTTTTTAAAGAAGAAAGTTACTTAAAATCAGATGTTTAAATAAAAGTGTGAGCCATACCGATCTTTTTAATGCTCAGTTGGCTAACCAAACTAATTTAATGAAGAGATTTTCCATTTGCTGTATGTTCTATATTGCCTTATAAATAAGTTAAATCTTTGGCAACACAAACAACATATAAATGGTTTGTTCTAATCCTTGTTTTCTAATTTAGAAATAGAATTTGATTACAGACTTGCACTAGATTTTTCCAGGGATTTAAAAAATGTATTAAAAAAACCTTAAAAAGTATACATAAAAGAATATGAATTTAAAAAGGAAGGACAGTATAAATGGTATTCCAAATAGTTAATAAATATACATAGCCAGGCAGTTCAAAATGTAGATAATTACACTTAGTATGAATGCATGTAGTATACATTTAGATTAATGTAATCAGGCATGTTCATGTTGATTTGCCCTATAGAGAATGTCTACCTCAAAATTTAAAATGCCCATTAAAGTTTTCACAGGAATTCTTCCAAATCATTTCATTATAGCACTGCACAGCTGAAATTTAGCAAGCTCCTTACAATTTTAAGCACTACATTTTTCAGATTTCTCTATGAAGATTGGCAATATTATCAACATGGTATACCATGTTTAATGCAAAATCCTATCAATCATCAAGCTTTTATTACAGTGTTTAGTGCTAAACTCTTCACATTTGCACATGCTTTCTCCCATATTTTCAGCATCAGATTCTGCAAGATTTTAAAACAAATCTCTTGCGCAGAGCTGGCTTTGTCATTTTCTAAGGATGTTCATTTGTGTGTGTGAATTCCACATATGAGTAAGATGCTTTTCATGTTTGATCTCGATTAGACAGTGCTGCATCAAAGAAAGGAATTTAGTCTCAGAGCACTTTTTACTCTTCACTTCGGAAAGAAAGAAAAAAGAAAGCTTATTTTACCTGAGTTTCCACACCTTGCTCAAGTAATCTTTTAGCTTGATTTTCCACTTCAAGCCGAGCTCTCGCAATAAAAAGCAGGTCATTTTCAATTACTTCTATTCCAGAGAGATCTATTCCTTGGGAAAGGTAATCTGTAAAAGCAATAAAACATTGATAAGCATAACATATGATAATGGAACATATTAAACATGCTAAAACATTTAGGAGTTACAGTTCCAAGGTTCCAAGGGGCATTTTCACATACCACACTTGACAATAGTATACGTCAAAGTACATACATTCAGTTTATACCAGATAAACTGAAAATCAAAAGATTATTACTCAAGAAAACATGTATACTAAATACACTGAATTTAGCTCATAGCATTTCTCTAGACCCAAACATTTCTGAAGATCTGTATTCTGTGAATTCTAGAAATCCCAGAATCATAAAAGACAGGGCGGGAATATGCAAAAAGTCATCTCCTTGTCCTGAAGGATTAACTGTATGCCTAAATTTCTGTAAATACATGCTTGAATAAGCATCTCTAGTGTCAGAAATTCCATACTCTTCGAACAGTTTAGGCTTCCTAGTCTGTATGTCATAGATGATAGCAGAATTGATTTTTAAGAGCCACAGCTGGAATGGTCTGTTGATGAAACTGTGAAAAAATTCTTAAAAATTAGTTCTGCGTGAGTTATTCTATTATTCAAATTTTGAGTATTGAATTAGAATATAAAAAAGAAACAAAGGAAGAGTCTAAGAACAACAAAATAACTGAAAATACAAAAAGAAACAAAACGCAAACCTCACACCTACGTTACGATGACTGCTAAAACAGAAAACCTGTTCAATCCTTACCAGGAACTAGCATGGCCTAGAGGTTATGAAGTCTTTGCTTTCTTGTTTTCTTTTCTTTGGTCACCACTATGCTGCTTAGGCACCAAGAGCAAGACAATTCTCAGTTCTGTGCCTTAGTTTTTACATCTTAAAACCAGAGAAATACTGAACCAGTCTTCTCTGCACAGCACTGCTACAAAGTGCTAGCTAAAAAACAGATGAGGCATGTTTTCACGTGAATTGTTTACACTGGAGCTCAAAATACAAACTTAAGCTACAAATGCAAAAATTCACAGTAACTGAGGAATCACGTGGATGAAGCACAGCGACGTTACTCATGTAGGCTAGAGCCTTGACTAATGTGAGGTTTATCTGAGTAGTTCTGTAACAGAAAATAGAAAAGCAAACAGGAGGATCCCAAACCCTCTCACAAAAGATCTTCAAGTTTGGAAATTCTAAAAATGAGTCTGCTTGTTATAGAAACATACAACTACAGTGGTAAGAGACTCCGAATAGAGCAAACCTTATAACCTTCAATAAAATCTTCCTAAACATTATTTTCCTCATGTTAAATATGACCAGTGCACACAGCAGCTTCCAGCCCAGCATCACAGCACACCTGAATTAGAAGTACACTGTGCCCACCTGCTGAGATCCCCCCTAGATAAAAAGCATTAAAGCACTCAATGCAGAGACATACTCTAAAATTTTCAAAGCAAAAGCTGAATATGCATCCTCTAAAGCACACTTCTTCCTAAGACAAATTCACAGGTTCTGCCTAAACCCACCTCAGATGTACATCCCTCTTCCACTCCTCATGGATGGAAGTACTAACAACATTCTCCTAATCCACCTTCAGTTTGACTGGAGAGGTCCCTGCCTAAAACACAACAGTGTTAAATTATCTTTTAACTATATCCCTAATAAATTTGTCATTTCTTCAGTGAAAGACTAAAACTAACCCATTACCTTCTTCAAGTGCCTTCTAAAAGTTTCTTTTAATGCCTGCATTTTTTTTTTAATTATATGAAGGTCTGTGTGTGCTGTGGTCAGCAGTTACTGCACAGATTATGCTACCCCACTATTTCCTTTTACTCTCACATCTGTTTATCTCTTACAGCACAGTATGTTCTCGTTATTTGTTTATATGGTATCTGAAGTCAGGTTATCTCTTATTCCCATATCTGTCTACAGTGCAAATACAATATATTTTTCCTCCAAGCAAATCTAGTGATAATAGATGTTGAAAGCTCTTATTTTCTCTCCACTTACAAACAAACATTTAATTTCCAGGGGCATGTGAAAGAATATATGTGAAAGCCCTAAATAGCTAACAATACTTCCTTCATTCAAAACCAATGTTTACAAATTAATCTGAAAATTAGGTTTCCTCATGCTGGCACTTAGCAGAGTAATAATATAAGCAAATCATTTTTTAAAAGTAGTTTAAAAAATGGCATATCAAGGATGTCAGCTTTCTCTAGACTACATAATTATACAAAAAAACTGTAAATCTAAATACAAGCCACAAATAGAATATGTTCATAGAGCTAAAACTGTTAAATTAGGTATATTCACAGTATAATTCTTAAAAATGAGAATTAACTTTTTCCAAAATAATTTTGGTGATGTAAGCCTAGTTCTAGAGTCTTCTTCATCTGAGCAGGATACAATTTTAAGTAGGTTCACTGGAAATGCCAAGCACACAATGTAGATAGCTGATCTGATATGAAAACCAGGGATCAGATTTGCATTCCCTTATCTAAGCAACAAAAAAATAATAAAGTTGTACTGGAATAGCTTTCTGGTACAGTAATTTATCACCAAGCTTGTTGACACGTTGGTCAGAAACCAGTTGAGTACTTAGTCATTTTAGTGCTTGCCTGAAGACCTAGAGTTTAGATTGAGCTAGAACTCAAATCATTCTAAGATTATACAAGTACACTCACAACCACTGCACATTTTCTTAAATCAAACCAACTAAGGCCAGCACTCTCAAATCCACATTCCTAGAATCACAGAATCACAGAATGGTTGAGGTTGGAAGGGACCTCTGGAGATCAGCTAATCCAACCGCTTTGCTCAAGCAGGGTCACCTAGAACATGGTAGACAGGGTTGCATCCAGGCAGGCTTTGAAGATCTCCAGAGAAGGAGACTCCACAACCTCTCTGGGCAACCTGTGCTAGTGCTCTGTCACACTCAGTGAAGAAATTCCTTCTCACATTCAGACGGAACTTCCTGTGGTTCAGTTTTTGCCCACTGCCTCTTGTCCTGTTGCATGAGACAACTGAAAAGAGTTTGTCCCCATCCCCTTGACACTCTCCCTTCGGACACTTAAACACATTGCTGAGATTCCCCTACAGTCTTCTCTTCTCAAGGCTAAACATGCCCGGCTCTCGCAGCTGTTCCTCATAAGAGAGATGCTCCAGTTCTCCTGATAACCTTCATAGCCCTACACCAGACACTTTCCAGGAGCTCCATGTCTCCATTTCAGGCCAGAATTGGACACAGTACTCCAGATGAAGCCTGATCAGGGCTGAGCAGAGGGGCAGGATCACCTCCCTCAGGTGTGTCAGCCATTCCTCCCAGCTTGGTATCATCAGGAAATTTGCTGAGGAGGCACTCTGTCCCTTCATCCAGGTCACTGATGAATAGGATGGGACCCAGTTCTGAGCCCTGGGGAACACCACTACCCACAGGCCTCCAACTAGACTCCATGTCACTGATGACGACCCTCTGAGCTCTGCCTCTCAGCCAGTTCTCAATCCACCTCACTCTCCACTCATCTAACCCACACTTCCTGAGCTTATCTAGGAGGATGTTATGGGAGACAGTGTCAAAAGCCTTGCTGAAGTCAAGGTACACAACGTCCACTGCTCTCCCCTCATCTACCCAGCCGGTCATTCCATCATAGAAGGCTATCAAGTTGGTTAAACAGGATTTCCCCTTGGTGAATCCACACTGGCTACTCCTCATCACCTTCTTTTCCTCCATATGTCTGGAGATGACATCCAGGATGAGCTGTTCCATCACCTTTCTAGGGATGGAGGTGGGGCTGACCAGCCTGTAGTTCCCTGGGTCCTCCTTCTTGCCCTTTTTGAAGACTGCAGGGACAATGGCTTTCTTCCAGTCCTCAGGCACCTCTCCAGTTCTCCATGACCTTTCAAAGATGATGGAGAGCAGCCTGGCAACAATGTCTGCCAGCTCCCTCAGCATCAATGGGTACATCCCATCTGGGCCCATGGATTTGTGGATGTCAAGTCTGCCCAGATCTCTAACCCAATCCTTGACCAAAGGAAAGTCTTCCTTTCTCCAGATTTTCCCTCTCATCTCCAGGCTATGGGATTCCGGAGGGCTGGCCTTGCAGTAAAGACTGAAGCAAAGGAGGCATTCAGTAACTCTTCTCTGTATCTTCTGTTACCAAGGTTCCTTACCCCATTCAGTAGCAGGCCCACATTCTCCCTATTCTTCCTCTTGCTACTGATGTATTTGAAGAAGCCCCTCTTGTTGTCCTTGACATCCCTTGCCAGATTTAATTCCAAATGGGCCTTAGCCCTTCTTGTCACATCCCTGACAACATTATTATAATCTTCCCAAGTGGCCTGTCCCCTCTTCCACATGCTGTGTACTTTCTTCCTTTGTTTGAGTTTTGCCAGAAGCTCCTTGCTCATCCATGCAGATCTCCTGCCCCTTTTACTGAATTTCTTTCTCCTTGGGATGAACTGCTCTTGAGCTTGGAACACGGAAAGCAAGTTCTGAAAACTCCTATTTTTTCAGGCTCCTCCAAGGACAGACAAACTTCTCCCTTTAACACTCGGAATTACAACAGAAGTTAGGTGGGACCTGGATGATTAACTTTATCAATTGGGACACTTCTAAACATGCCTGGGTGCCTCAAATTAGGTCCTCAGGGAATTGTAAAAGCAGGCTAAGAAGGTACCCAGTAAATCTGAAGAACCTTCAAGGCTAGACAATGTCTTTTTTTAAATATCTTTCTAGACTGAAATCTGCCCAGTTCCCCATTCCAGTAGCCTAGACCTTGACACTACTGCTCATCTCCAAGACAATATAGGCCTGCTTTCATTTACACATTTTGCTCAATCAAGCATGGAACAAGCCTTCCACTGCTTATTTTGAAAGAAAAATAATCAATAAAGATAACAAAATAATGGCCAAAGCATTTCATCCAGAATTACACACTTCCTTCATAGAACAATATTCCTCTATTTCAATTTATACCCAGCCCACTATGACCTCCATATAAAGTTACTATCTTTTTGTGTCCTTTCAATTAGTTTATTAAACCACAGATTCAAATTCCTAAGCTTTTCTACTAAGCTAACAGAACTTTTAAATCTTTGCCAAATAACATTTCACTTCAGTAGTGAGTTATTTTTATTCTTAACAAATGAATATAAGCATCAAATTAGCTTTATAAACCACATGCACGTTAATAAACACAAAATTCCAGGTAAGTCACTTCACAGGTAGGCAGAGAAAAATTTCCCTCTTCCTGCATATGAAAATATCTGCATTACAAACTGAAACAAAAAGTTCAGAGAAGTATTCCATAAAGCTTAGGAAGACATAAATGAAATAACTCTCTTAACAATACTGTATGTCAAATAGGCTACTAAAAATAGCCCTGCAAATGCTTTTGTCTGTATGCATTTGTTTAAAAATTGATCAGAGAAGTCAATGGACAGCTGAACAGCAGGAAAGAACAGTTCATGCTGTAGAGGCTATTAATGAAGCCTTACACACATGGGTGCTTACAAACCTGCTTTTGCTAGAGGCTGCTGCAGCTCCTCTTACCCAAGTTACTTCACAGCATTTTTTTACTGTAACTAAGCTACATTATCTGAAGGTGGCCTTACATATGAACCTATTAAAACTAATATTAAACTCCCACTAACTTCAATTACTGACTTCAATCAACCAGCGTCTTGAATGCAAAGACTAATTTTCTGACCCCACCCTCCCTGCTGACACTATAAAAAAGTGCAAAGAATTACCCGCAGATTAAATTTTCTGAAATAATAAACTTTGAAGAAATTTCTTGGCAACATGGGATAAAAAAGGTACAAATATCACCAGAGCTTTACATAGTCCAGAAATACAAATCTGCTGTAGAGCTCACTTAGGTCATAATACCATATTCCCATAACTCGAAGTTGTCCAAATAAAACAAAAATAAAATATGGACTGATCTCCTAAATCCACAAAGAAATCTGTGGAAAAGACCAAAAAAAAAGATATTGTTTCTTCCTACTGTATTTTATCTCAAATAAGCTATTCAAGTGCTGAAAAGTTCATCCTTCCAATGGCTTTAAGAAAGGAACGTAAAGGCTATGTAAAGGCTTTGGCTTCTCCAAATCCCCCCACCCTGTCCCTCAGAGTGGCAGCCACCTCCTGCTCACTGCCAAAACCTCCAACTTCCCTTCAAATCTCCTGTAATCCTAACAAACTATTTTAGGACGAGGCATTTCAATAGGACTTCAAAACAGAGGACCCTTGTGTGGGTTCAATGGCTAGACCTCCTGTTATAGATGCTTTAAAGCTACTGTTCTAACTAGCAAGAAAGTCCTAGCAATCATACTCTATGTTTTCAAAGAAAAAGCAGTTTCAAAAGGATGGTACATCTACAGGAAGCTAGTGCTTTCCTGCCATTCCTGTATAAGAGCAGAACCTGTGACATACGCAGGACATGGGCCTTTCAATCATTTTTTGTTGCGTAGGGACCATGATTCTCTTTATGTACAGTCCGTTGATAACTCTACAGCCATGATCAGAGAAGTCAGGGTGCTACATGCTATGAGATACTTGTGACTGCTTCTCAGGAACTAAGCAGAGACAAGGACGTGTCTTCCAGCTAGGGACAGCGTCTGGGGTTCAGTTTGAAACTTGTCAGCTTTTTCCTCTGTAATTTAGAGCTAGTCAATCACTCACATCTTAGTTCTCCAGCAGTAAAACAGGGATAACAGGATTTCCTCACTCCTCCTGCCCTTTGCATTAAAGCACTAGAGTAAAATCAATATTAACTGTAGCAGATTCCATGAGCATAGTACTTATAACTGCCAAGTCTGTCTTAATAGATTAACAAATGCATAACATCTTAGTTAACTTTGGGGAAATTGAGACTTGCGCTTAAAATTAATTAAGACATAAACACGTTTATGAAGAATGGGTGCCAAGGCAGGAGACAGCCCCGGCACGAGCGCCGAGAGGTGGCCGGTGCGTGGCCCTCCCGTCAGCACGGGGAAGGGCGTCCTGCGCCACGCACGGGAAGGAGGAGGGAGCCAGCGTCCTGCAGCCGCTCCTCTACCTCCCGTTCCCCCGCTGAGCCTACCTCGCTGCACAGGTTCATAAGAATAAAGGGAAATCTTTAACTCTCCCATAGGATGTTCGTACCACTTCCCTTCTAACTATCACACCTCATTAAGCTTGGAAAGCACAGCTGGCAATGACTTTTTAGGGACTTAAAATACAGACTGCCTGCTGATTCCTTTCCTTGAACAAAAATATTATAGGCTGCAGCAAAATACACTGAGCCCTAGGAGTTAGTGACATTTATAATCTACCTCTGCCTGGGAAAGGGTTAGAATTTTTTTTTTAATCTCTTAAAGGAAAAAACTTGTCATCACCATTCCAAATTTTCTTGGTTTACTAAATCTAAACAGCTTTTCTAATCTACCAGCAAAGATGCTGCTTAATAATGTATTTTCTAAACCAACATTTCCCAGATAGTTATGTAAGAGGAGTTTAACAGAGATAAAACCAATATCTATACACAGCACGTCAGGTAGAAAAACAATACACTGAGCAATTTTCTGTTTTTTAATCTAAGTGACATAACAACTTGGAATAGTTCTGTACTATGGTTTCAGTTTTTGATCTTGAATGCTGCTCTGTGATAATATGTAATGCAGCTGAGATGGGAAAAACTGAATTAAAACTGTAAGTCTCAAAAAAAATTTTTTTAAGAGATGATTACAGAGCTGGCATTCCTATGAGCTCCGCATGAATTATATGATATTCTCTACTAAGACTGAGATGACTTTGAGCCTTTGCTAGAAACTAGAGAATCAACAGCGGTCTACTGAGGGCAATCAGGTGCACTAGCAGAGAGGAAAGCAGGACAGCCAGTGATAAACTAATGTGATTACAGAGTGGCACTTGAGAGGCTACTTCAGTCAGAAGAGAAATCCTTCCGTGCTTTGAAATGTAACCTCCATGAAGCTAGTAACGAAAAGCACAAAGTTACAGCAAACTTCCAGGAGGAAACGAGAAGAGCTAAAGTGGATCCCAAGGAGAAAATACTTAAGATCGGCAAAACCGCTAATGCAAAGTGGCAAGAACTCAATGACAAATTAAGGGATGTTTCACCGGAGATAGAGGGGGAACTTTTTAAAGGAGATTAAGACATTCCTGAAGTTCTAATGTGTGTGTGTGGGGGGGGGGGGGATATTTGAGGAGGACTAAGGGTTTTTTTTTCATTTGTTTTATTTTGCTTCTGCAATCTTAGCTGCAGATATTGGCAATATCTGTACCTTAGGGCTGTTCTTTTCATAATAAAGAAGAAGAAACTACCAAAGGTTATCGTTTTGGAACAAACTGCTAATATAAAGAACAAAAAGTCAACAGTTTCAAATGATATCTAAGAGTTCTGCTGGGATTTAGGTATGCAGAAGTTGAGAGGTAACATCCCAATCGGAACGAACTGGCCGAAAGGGCCCGTTAAAAGCAGCATATTAAGAATAAGGGCCGTGAAGAAGGAGTGACAGCGCGATGGCAGTATTCCCCGTAAGCGCAGCACTCTGCCTCGAGCGGAAGCGTTCTCACATTTCTGCCTCCAGGCCCCTATCCCGCTCTCCTCTTCTTTCACTCCATCCCAACCTGCAACAGCTTTAGGGCCCACGAGAGCTCTTCTCGTCAAGCTCGTTTTCGGCTAAAGGTTTTATCTTAGCCTGTTCACACCACAGGCACAAGCGCCACTGCTGGGGTAAGAGAGAGCAGGAACCCACAGGCAGGGACAAGTCAGGGTGTTACAGCCTCAACTTTCCCTTTCCGTGGGAGCCCATACGTAAATTGGCTGACGATGCTCATGAACTGAATTTAAACTTTGCTATTTGCAAGGTTTTATGTCTGCTACACAAAATTGAAAGGTACTGGACATTGTAAAAGCACATAGAAATCTCTTCTACAAGGGAGAAATATTCAGTAATAACAATCGATTACCTTTTCTTAAAGGAGCATTAAAAATTCAGCCTTTGGTGCTACAGCAGAGCCCTGCTACTGGCACAAAGGCCAAATGAGTAGATCAATTTGTTAAAACTGCTGGGGCCTAATTTCAATTTTTTTCCATCTGCTTCACAAGTAACTCAAAGTAATTTACTAACGTACATGGGCCACCCCTCTTCTCCAGCATGGAAGCTGCCGTGCTCCTAACATGAACGTTTGGTAGGGCACCAGCTATTGAAAAGGAAGGACAGCAGCCTGTTTGCCTCCGCAGCACCCGAGCTCACAAGCCAGGAAGCTGGGCCTGACTGGATATACTATGTCTGTTTTAACCCGTGCAAGGAACACAAACAGCCCTAGAATGCAGCCTTAGATCCCAACATCTCAGCAGAAACAGAAGGCTCACCCTTTGGTGAAGAAACCTAATAGTTTACATTACATTTTTATTCTCTACATGGAATAGGCAGACATCATAACTTGAAGTATAGTGGTTTGTTCCTTGGCGGCACTTAAATTTCCAGTACAATTCATGCAGAGAGCAGGAGGGGAATGCCAAGATCAGGCACATTGACAGGTCTTCCAAAGCAGAAGCTGAAGGCTCAGAAGACAACCTTTTCCTGTTACCTGTTACAGTCTGACCAAATCTCCCCAGAGCCTGCACTGATTGCCCCACACACGTACCTCAGACTTGCTGAAGCAAGTCTCAAATTAAGCATTTAAATCAGGCAAAAGGGATTCCACTCACAACCACCACGAAATAATATCTGACAACCATCTTCCATGATGAGCTCTCCAGAAGAAATGTTTATTCTTAAAAAACCTCCATCAGTGGTGGTGCCTTGTAAATTTTTCAAAACAAGACTGTTACTGTTTTCTGTGTGTGTGCACATGCGTGTGTATACATGCACATAAAATATATAGCATATTGTACATAAAAATACTATGTATCTATAAATTAAGGGAAATTAAGAGTATAGAAGAGAAACATGTTTGGCAACACACTGGGAGAGCTAAAAGAGAACGAGTCGTATTGTTTCTCTTGGTAGCCTAAGTGCTAGAATAGCATTCTCCTAAGTATTTTCTATCAATTATAGTTAGCTGAAACTTCATTTTGTAAGTATAACACTTTTTAGATTCAGTTTCTTCTTAAAAGTTTAGTTTTAAAATTTTTTTGTGTAGAGATTATGAATTCATTTCTAAAGGGGCTTTATTTTACTAAAATGCTTGATGCTTACAAAATTCCTGCCATCTTTCCTTCCCTCTTCTAAAGGAAAAAATTCCTACAATCTTTCCTATCCTCAGAGAAACATCTGAGAAGAAAACATCTCTCTGTCACTACAACATGCTTAAATTCATATGAAAACTGGTCTTTATTTAACAAATTCCTACATTTGTAAAAGATATACTATTCATACAAGTAATAAATAAAGTTTAATTTTTTAGCATTTTGAGCAACATTAAAGGAAGCAAAACTGTATTGCTGGAGCTACAAACTGAATAGGGCTGGTTGCACTGTATTGCTGTCTGCACTCTCAGACAGCACATTACATGCTCATGCTGAACATGTCCAGAAAAAGAAATAAAGTAGATGAGACAACCAAGGACAGCTTTTCATAGGTATCCTTAGTGGAAGGAGGCATAAAAATAAAAACAAAGCAAACATACTTCTCAGCTTTTCCTGTCAATCACATGCCAAGTGTAGTAAGTTTTAAAGAAAGCAGGGCAACATAGAAAAAACAAACTGGTAAAAAAATAAACAATTCAGAAAGCATAACTTGAATTGCTAATTTAAACACAAGCAATTTATTTCATACTGCAGAACAGAGTCCTGTCATCTGCATTGTATTTTCTTACCTGACTAATGCTTCACTTTAGGAGAAAGCTATGAACTGACCCCTCTAACATTAGAGGTCACCTAGATATGAAAGTAGTGAACCTTTTCTGGCATCGTAGAACAAAGAGAAAATTTTCAGGCAGATTTGAGAAAGAAGAAATAGATTGCCATACTGAACCTGGGATTGTTTCTATTTCCTCAAAATGATTGTTGCTGATTATTGAAGAATTTGTTTTGTGTTAAAATATTTTGTACTGCTGTAATAATCATCTATGACCAATCCTAGTTATAAAGAAAGCTCGCTGTTTCTCTGCAGACTGCACGCATAAGCTCAAAAATACATCCAAAGTTGATAAGAATGGTACTGGAGGAGTAGCGAGGAAGACTGATTATCTATTTTTAACATTATTTTAAAGCTGCTGTTTAAATTGTCTTGATGGAAGAGTTAATTCCTACTATTCTCAGGGCTGGAAATCAGATGCCAGGCAGGATCTGGAATTGATGGAAATGACTTTGCTATCTATTTTTATCATCATCACTGACTTAACAATGAGCACCATATTTTGGAGACATTCCTGTGAAAATGCCATGATTCAGAAAATAGCTTAACATACCAAGACAAACATTACTTAGGTCTAATCACAAGTTATACCTCACTACTCCCACATTCATTTAGGCCTAAAGCAAGAGTTGAATTCCTTCAAGTTCTCCCCACAACCACCACCACTACCATCAGATCTTTTTTTTCTGCCTACTGCATACAAACTCACAACCTTGCTGAATCTCTGCTACTTGCTGTTTTTCCACATACTGTTTCATCAACTGGCTGGACTGTAAGGCTCAAAAGTAGGCAGTGACTGTACATCTGTCTGGTGGCTGGTCAGTACTGGGGCTGACACTGTTAACATTGTCATTAATAACCTGGGTGCTGGATAAAATTAACCCTCAGTAATTTAATGGGTGACAGCAATTGGGGTAAGTGCTCAATTCCCTGGAGGACAAGGCTGCCAATCAGAAGGATCTCAACAACCCAGAGAAACAGGCAGACAGAAATTTCCTGAAAAAGAAAATGCAGAAAATGCATATGGAATGGACGCTAGCACATGCTGGGTGTCCACTAGCTAGAAAGCAGCTTTGCAGAGAAGGACCAAATGGACAACAAGATGAACATATGAGAGCAGTATGCCCTTGCAGCAAAGCAAGTCAACCACGTATTGGACTGTCACAGCAAGAGTGCAGCCATTGGGTTGAGTGAAGCAATTAGGCCCATTTATTTGGCACCTATAAGACTGCATCTGTGTTCTGAGCCTCTCAGCACAAGAAAGATAGTGACAAACTAGACCAAGTCCAACAGTGAATCACCAAGAGGATGAGGGGACTCAAGTACACAAGTTCGAGGAGATGATGAGAGTGCCAGGTTCGTTAACCTACAAAACAGAAGATTAATGAGAAATCTGATTGCTGTCTTCCACTACTTAACAGGTGGTTAGAGAGAAGATGGAGCCAGATGCTTCTCCAGTGTGCACAGGGATAGGACAAGAGGCAACAGACACAATCTACAGCAAGGGAAATTCTGAATACCACATGTGGTGCTATATACCTCACCCATGGAGGATACTAACCTGCATGAATATGCACATTTAGATTTTACTGAAACAGTCTAACACTGAAATTGTTGAAGTGTGAAATATTCTAAGACCTAGAACTCTAAAAATCACCTCAAGCATCTTAAGTCTTTCCTCAAAAGAAGCTGATCAGAGAAACTTCCTTGATAGCTACCAAAGTAGCTACCATGTTGCATTTTCCTAAATTCTCTATGATGAGATGTTCCTAAAGAACTGTATCAATCATGTCATTTATCATCAGTATTTGGATGAAATGTTTTGGATGCAGCTGAAAACAACTCCACCCTAAATACCTGGGCTATATCCTGGAAATCAGAAAACATTCAAAAGAAAAATATTAACATCAGAACACAGTAAACATCTATAAATTACAAGTACAATGTCTGCAACAGCATTCACAACATGAAGCAAATTCATGATCATAAAAGCAAATAAACTATCTACATTATTTACAAAAATTATATTTTATTCTGATAATTAAGAGACTTCTGCATTAACAATAAACAGAGAAAAACGAGGCTCCTCCTTGACAAATTCACTGAAGTTTCATTTAGACCCTGCTTATATAAGGATGTAGATGGGTGTTCAAAATTATATTTATTATTGTAACAAAGCAATAAACAAAGCAATAATACCTCTTCAACTCAATTCTCTTCCTTGGCTTTTTTGGGAGCAAGTAAAAATAGAGTGTTGCCAGTAAAAATCTAGTCGTCCTACTTCTATTGTGAACAGATTTCATAGAGTCACAGATGCAAAGCGATGTGCAAAGCATACGTGAAAAAGACAGAAAGAGAAAGAGGGACAAAAAGATATTATATGGAACAGCAGAGACATGAAGCAGAAATGGAGGATTACTAAACAGCAAAACTTCTGGAGTCAGAGAGATGAGCATGATAACATTCTCAAAAATAAAGTACAGGAAAAAAATGAAGGAATAGGAGTTGCTAAAGGCTACACATCAGTTTATATAGTTTGGATTTACTAATCTATAATTTAGCACTATAATCTGCTTTCTACCTTGACATTTCCCCCTTCCTCCATCAAAATCGGTGACTTTACATAGCTTGCTCATCATCAATGCAAGCAGCATTTCTGCTCAAATTTCAGTGCAGCATCCAAAACTGGAAAACAAAGGAGTGAAAAAAACATCCCCCATTTATTAAAAATTGGAGGTGGACATCAGTCAGGGCTTTAACTATCCCAGGAAAATATTTCTTAAAATCCCAGCAGGTATACAATAATCAGCCTTCCCTGAAATGGAGCATCACATCAATATATAAAATGAAAGAGGATGAAAAGAAATGTATTCTCCTCTCTGCATGGGATAATTGCATTGAAAATATATTGCAACTGCATCATAAACTCGTGTAAAAGAATTATGTCTCTCTAACTATTTTGCTGGAGTGGCTGAAGAATACCATCTCTTTCCAGAACAGAGACAACTACTCATCCAAATTAAGGCATATGACTTCAGCTCTCTCTTTTTATCTAAAGTCACCATCATGACTAAAGCCATGAAAGCAAGCAAAATACTGCTTGCTTGGATGCAGGGAGGGATGACTGGAGGGATGTAAAGACATAACCTATATTTACATACTATTTTGAAAAGAATTAGTATTTTGGCAGATTTAAATATTTTAAATATGTTATTATTCAATAGCCAAGTAGAATTTCTCAATATACAGCATTACATAAAGCTGCAATTTTCACTTTCCATTAGTACACTACTGAGCTGCAACAGATCTAGACAACGATCAAAGAAATGGAAGGAAACTGGAAGATCTGTTCCAAATAATCTCAGCCAAAAATAACTTCTTTCAAACACTGCACTAGTTGCTGAGATGGCAAGAATGGTTAATTCTTTGCTGAATCAATGCCCTCAAATGACAGCAGGAGGAGTCATTTGTGTGTTTTAATCCATGATGTTAATGATCAATACTATAGTTCTTGAACATGTACATATCTGGACAAAGGTACGCATATGGACAGTTGTAGCCTTACAGTCTACAAATCTTCAGACATATTATTGTTTGTCATTTCTAGCTGCACTTCAATATTTAGTTTCAGTGAGATGTATCTTGCATCTTTTTCAGTTGTTATTTTCACTCTAAAACACGCATGCAAAAATATCAGTTCATAAATGAGAGAACATGGATCACATCTAACACATACTTGTAAATGCCAGCAGGTACTTCTGTAATGATAAAGTACTATAAAAGAAAATTAAGGGGAAGAGAAAAAGCTTGCCCCTTAGATAATGAGGGATTCTACTTTTTTATTGTATATATCTAAGCTACAAATATTTCTTTTTATATTCTTCTCTCTTGCCTCTGTTCAACACTCACCATTCACCCCCTTCATACTTACACCTTCAGGAAAACATTCCTGCAAAAGCAGGACTGCATTTTCTTTAAATTAGTTATGTTAACTCCCTTGGTGCCTAAAGAGATCTACAATTTTTATTTTTAATAAATGCATATTTAATTCCTCCCACCTCTTCCTTGGCATATCATCAATAACTTCCTGCAATTAACTGTAGACTTACTTGATTCTATTGTCTTTAGAGTCAACAGATGTTGCATATGCTTTAAGTCACACAGGTATTAGGCACTTCAGATACTTGGTGGGAAAATAAAGCGAATGTTGTGCTATCTACAGTGCTTCTGCAGACACCTGGAACATAACTGCAGAATTTAAGATCATGCAATATTTTTTTCTATGCTAAAGTCTTTCCAGTAGAAATACAAAGTATTTAACCATGACACTGAGACTGACGGTAGTTACCTTTGGTGATGCTCTAACACCTATCCTCTATCTTTATCTTTTTTTGCATATGCTGAAGAAGTTACAGATGGATTTTGCCCTTAACATCTAGCATACTACCTCATTGTATCTGAAGTAAGAACAGAATCCAAGCAAACTAAGGGAAATGCCATATCCCTCCCAACCTACCCCATGCAAACTGCCCTATAGCCTCCAAACTTGCTAATCCTTGTTCATGTGTGCTCACAAGAGAAAGGGAACTTTAACAACATCCCTGCATAGCTGCTCTTCAAAGAGAAAACAAAAGAAAATAAACACTCCATGACTGCCTTCAGAGAGTTGTGGGACTATACCTTTTATGTTGTCTGTACAAGTTCTTCAGTAACCTACAAGAAAACTATGATTTATCACTACTTGGGGTTCTTCCATGCATACAGACATGATGTTTTTTCGAAAAAAAAAATCACATTTATTTTGATAAAATTAGGAAGCATATATGTATATGAAGAACCACAGATTAAGATTTCATTAAAATGTCTTTGTACAATTAAACATCTAGGTGTACAAAAAGAGAAGCGATAACATTTATTTTATTGTTTTAGAACAGTTAAAAATCAAAAGCTATTCAAATATGCCACTGATTACACATACGACTTTTATTATTCACTAATGCAATACATACTCAAAATTAAAATTTAATGTCTTTGGTAGCAAAGTTCAAAATAATCAGTTAAATGCTAAAAGGAGAAGAACTTCCTAAAAAAAATTCACATCCAAGGGAGCCAACAAGAAGTTCAAAAAAGTCTTAAAAGTTATTAAAAGCAAGATTTGTTAACAGATAGGTGATAACATCTAATTTAATGAATAATTGTTATTAAATAAATCATGCATATATTTTCTTTGTTGAATTACATAATTATCTTTCAGTCAATTATATCTAGTAATTGATACAAAAAAGATGAATGGACCAAAAAAAATGTATTGCTTCTAGAATAAGATACGTAATGCTGTGATACTTAAAAATAGAATTGACAAAACAGAGACTCATCAACAGTGCACTCACATGATTTCATCATTATTTTTATGATTATTTCCATAACTTTAAACAATATTTAATTTTGACAAACAAATTATTCTCAGGCCTCACAAAGCACGATTTGTAAAATTCACTGCTGAATCATTTCAAAATTAGACAAGAAACAGATTCTTCTGTAAAAATAATACTACCATTGTTTAGATTAGACACTTTTTCTGATACTTTGGTGAAAAAAAAATAAAATTTGATGGAAAAAATACTTCTGAAATGGGTTTATTACATTATAGCAATCTTATCTGCAGTTCTAATATATAAAATATACTGTCAAATATATATCACTGGGAGATCCCTGTTGAGAGACCTGCACATAATCTCTGGGGCTGAGGAAAATGACCGTCAACAAACCCTAAAAGACAAGTTTGAGGATTAGCTGCTATTATTTTCTATGTCTTGATTATGCACTCAGGTTGGCTGGGCTCAGTCTTTGAGACAGGAATCCGGCTGAGCCTATCGCATGGACAAGCTCTGAATGCAGAAGCTCTACAGAGGTGTAATTTATGGTTTGGCAACATTATGACCAATAGTACTGTTACCTTTAACAGCCCTTGAAGCCTTTTTCTATTCTGTTGATCATTCAATCACCCCCTGGACCTGTAGAAACTTCTAGCAACCACTGCTTTCCATGACAACTGAAGGACATGCTGTACAAAGCTGTAACTTGATGTTGTGAACTTGCCACCCACTGTTTTCATTCAATGCCTTTTAGTGCTTGTAATGGAATAGAGCGACTGTTCATCACCTCCCAACACTTTTCCCAGTACGTTCATGATTTTACATGCCTCCATCGTATTTCCCCTTCAGTTATCTCCTCTCCAGGCTTGCTCTCTTTGGCTCCCTTGAACTGACTTTCAAGAAAGCAGCCAGAGCCAACTGTAGTGGCCCATCTCAAGACAGGCATCTCTTGACCTCCCAAGAGATGAAGCAATTCTGAAGAAAAGGCTAAATTACTACTCAACCAATGCTATATCCTTCAAAAAGGAAGAAAAGCTTGAATTTTGGTTTTGAAGTCACTATTTGAAGATACTGGACTGATGCAGTGGTGAGGAAGTAGCAAGCAAAGCATCAAGAAGGACCTTAAAGAGGCTGAACTATCCCAAAAGCACCAGTAAGAGAGCAGTACACTAGGGCTCAACACTGGTGCATCACTCCAAGTAGGAAAGTTTTGTCCCAATCTTGGGAACCTTAAATACTGACAAATACCAGGTTCCCGAATATCTTAAATGAACATAGCTGTCTGGGTACTTGCTTTGCAGCAGACTAGAGTCCAGACGCTGTGAGCAGAGTTAGGAGGCAACTGACAGTCATTCCAGATGGAGACAGTCTAGGAACACAGTAAACTGACTGCAGTTTACAGCAAGAATCCTCTCACTGTGTTAACTCTATTACATTATTACTTTATATTTCTTGTTGTTTTCTGATCCAATTAAAGTCATTGTAAGTAATTGAAAAGGCAGAGTTAGCTGACTGCATTTTAGGAGACATTACGCAGATCATGTTGGTAAATAAAATGGCTTATTAGGACTGACTGAGGTATAGGAGGCTAGCAAGAGATTATGTAGCTGTGCCTTCAGAAAGGTTGAATTAGCCATCACAGTAGCAATTCTTGGGTCTACCTGGAATGGCAAGCACAGGAGTGGGCTTCTTGGAAGCTATGGAACTGAGCTCCTTCCCTCTCCAAAAGCAAACACTAAAGAGGGAATAAAGACTCTAGTACAAGGGAGTAAACAGTATATAAAAAAAAATCAGACTTAACAGAGTTCTCATTTCTTTTACACAAAAGAACTAAGAATGAAAACTGTAACCTCTGAAAGGCAGATGTATTTTCTTAAAATTATGTTTGCATGTTGTTGTAAAGGATAATTCAAAGTCAGATGCACTATTTTATAAGGTATTTCAGTAACTGCTTGGAAGCAGCTATTGCTTCCTATTTAAAGAAAAATACTTTGACTATGTTATGTTATGAAATAATTCAAAGAGAAAAAACAAAGTCTATCCACTTCCAAAATTTCTTCAAACTTCTGTTTTGCTCAACTTTTGGATTTCTCATAATTTGGACAAAAATGGTTTTCAAAATGTCAAACCTTCCCAGAAAGCAAGAATTCCAAGTTCCTTCTAACTCTTCTCAAAAGCAGCTAGAAAACTCATTTTCATCCACAGTGTTAGTTAAGCCTGGTCTAACTATGCCAAGTAGTGTTAGGGATCAAGGCAAATTGCTGGAGTAGACAGGGCTTCAAAGGTGTTCTAGGCAAGACAGAGCACTCTCTGGGAGCCTCAGCCTCAGGCTTCAAAAATAAAATTTTGCATCTGATGACAGGAGATAAGAAAATGATTGCATTGGCTCATTTAGAGAATGCTGGTTTCCCATCTTCTTGCATACAACCACAATAAATAACGGCTTGTCAAAAAGGGATATATATTTACTCAGAGTAATACTCCCTCAGAGTTCATACACCACTATGAATAGCAGAAGAAAAGGTTTCGTCTGAAGCCTGGCACTGGGATGAAGCAAGCTAAACACAACTCCAATTTCAGAAACAATCAGAGGAGAAAAAGGAAACTGGTATCAGAAGCTCTGCAGCAACCAAGAGGGGGACATCTGACTGACAGCACTGAGGGAATCATGCTAAGTTTAACAGAACACGCAAAATACCAAAAGCATTCTTTTGAGAGGAGAAACAGAAAAAAAAAAAAAAAAAAAGAAATTAACATTCCTTGGTCTGATAAACCATAACATTTCCTAATAGTTATACCTATGTTCCATGCCCTTGAGGACCCATATGTTGGGAGTGTCAGGACTGTTTGTAGATACATTCTGCATTCTATCTTACTCTCCAAGAAATGATTAAAGCTGCTCCAAGCCATAGCTTCCCTTACCATCTTCCTCCAAAAAAAAAAAAAAAAAGCTGGCAAATCTGGGTTACATGTAGAAAAGAGGAAGCAGAACATGGGGACAGGGGGACTTAATCATTATTTGTGCTGCTGGAGAATGACAGAGAGAGTAACTGTAGCAGTGACAATGTCAAGTGTCCAATATGAGTCAGCCATCAAAAAATGTGACACCGTTGTTACTTTTCTAAAGAGAAACTTCCATAAATATTTTATTAAGTTTCCCTGTTTCTTAACTTCTAGTGAATCTTTGCTTGGCATTCCCAAGGTTTTCATAAGTCATGAGAACTAAATTGGATCTTTTCAAATAAAAGTTCGGATTCCCAAACACTACTTTGATAGCAGCACCTGAGGATTTGGAAAAATATATATTATCAGTAGCATGAGATCTGCAGCCATTCATTGCCAAAAGCTAGCAAAGAAATCATGGAGGAGTAGTACTGCCTTTCTCTTCTCCTGAGAACTTGTAGCAGTTCCTCAGTTTGGCCAGATCTGCAGAAGTCTCTGAAAGCAAAGAGCACAACATGAAAAGTCTGTGCCTAATGATTTAAAATAAAAAACAAAAACCCAAAAAAACTAAAGCATAGAATCATAGAATTGGTAAGGTTGGAAAGGACTTCTAGACATCATCTAGTCCAATGCCCCTGCTCAAGCAGGGTCACCTAGAGCATGGTAGACAGGGTTGCATCCAGGCAGGCTTTGAGTATCTCCAGAGAAGGAGACTCCACAACCTCTCCGGGCAACCTGTGCCAGGGCTCCGTCACTCTCACAGTGAAGAAATTCCCCCTCATGTTCAGGCGGAACTTCCTGTGGTTCAGTTTGTGCCCATCGCCTCTTGTCCTGTTGCATGGGATGACTGAAAAGAGTTTGTCCCCATCCCCTTGACACCCTCCCTTTAGGTACTTATACACATTGATAAGATCCCCTCTCGGTCTTCTCTGCCCCAGGCTAAACAGGCCCAGCTCTCGCAGCTGTTCCAAATAGGGCAGATGCTCCAGTCCTCTGATCATCTGGGTAGCCCTACGCCAGACTCTCTCCAGTAGCTCCATGTCTCTCTTGCACTGGGGAGACCAGAGCTGGAGACAGGACACTAGATGAGGCCTTCCCAGGGCTGAGTAGAGGGGCAGGATCACCTCCCTCGACCTGCTGGCAACAGTCTTCCCAGTGCACCCAAGGATACCATTGGCCTTCCTGGCCACAAGGGCACATTGCTGGCTAATGCTCAACTTGTCTACCAGGGCTCCCAGTCCTTCTCTGTAGAGCTGCTTTCCAGCAGGTCAGCCCCCAGCTTGTACTGGTGCCTAGAGTTATTTCTCCCTATGAAACAGCTCTCAGGTGTGTCAGCCACTCCTCCCAGCTTGGTATCATCAGGAAATTCGCTGAGGAGGCACTCTGTCCCTTCATCCAGGTCACTGATGAATAAATTGAGCAGGATGGGACCCAGTACTGAGCCCTGGGGACACCAACAGCTACAGGCCTCCAACTGGACTCCACGCCACTGATGACAACTCTCTGAGCTCTGCCTCTCAGCCAGTTCTCAATCCACCTCACTCTCCACTCATCTAACCCACACTTCCTGAGCTTATCTAGGAGGATGTTATGGGAGACAGTGTCAAACGTCTTGCTGAAGTCAATGTACACAACATCTACTGCTCTTCCCTCATCGACACAGCCATAGAAGGCTATCAAGTTGGTTAAACAGGATTTCCCCTTGGTGAATCCACACTGACTACTCCTCATCACCTTCTTTTCCTCCATATGTCTGGAGATGACATCCAGAATGAGCTGTTCCATCACCTTTCCAGGGATGAAGGTGGGGCTGACCAGCCTGTAGTTCCCTGGGTCCTCCTTCTTGCCCTTTTTGAAGGCTGCAGGGACAATGGCTTTCTTTCAGTCCTCAGGCACCTCTCCAGTTCTGCACAATCTTTCAAAGATGATGGAGAGTGGCCTGGCAACAACATCTGCCAGCTCCCTCAGTACCAATGGGTGCATCCCATCAGGGCCCATGGATTTGTGAACATCAAGTTTGCGCAGAAGATCTCTAACCCAATCCTCTTTGACCAAAGGAAAGTTTTCCTTTCTCCAGGCTTTCTCCTTTGTCTCCAGGCTCTGGGATTCTTGAGGGGCACTTTGCACTTGCAAGTAAAACATTCCACTGAAAAAGGGTAAGTAGCTTTGTGTTTTAGCTACACCTTTGTCACTGCCTCCTGCTGAAGGAGATTACTTTGCTGGCTCCACCCCAGGGAGGTCTTGAGAAAGATAAAGCAAATTCACTGGTGAGAACTGCATGGAGAGCCTGCAGGCAGAGTTTAAACACTGGGCGGGGAGGCCATGGACACCAACAACCTGCACAACAGAGCTTTATCTTAATCTTATACAAGGGAAAACATACTTGAAACACTGCAAGGGCTTGAGAGTTACTGGGCGCTGGAAGTGCTATAAATTACAGAATTCCCCCACCCCTTTTTACTTGGTGCGATGAGGAAAAAGGATCCCAATATCTACATATGCTTTAGTAGGATTCCAGCAAATCACGAATCTAACAAACTTCAAAGCCTCCTTTGTTAGATGGATTTTGCTTTTCAAAATGTGTTTAGAAATTGATAATTCCCTGACTCCTGCACAGCACAGAATTTCATCCTGTATTATTAGTTACCTGTAATCATCAGCGTCCTTTGAACCAGTTTTGAGACTACAGAGCACAACATAAATCTGCCACAGCTTTTGGCACTTCTGGCCAAGTACTTGCTCATACTCCACAAAATTATGCAGACTATTAACCTTACATAAATTTTAGGAGGCTGCATCTTCTTAAACTACATGTAAAGGCCAGACCTTTGCAGTTCATAATACCACTGACCAGCATGACAACAGATACGGAAGAACCATGACAGCCTCCTCCTAAAAACAAGCATAGCACCATGGTACAATTGTTATACAGGGAAAGAAACTGAAAATAAAGTCCCTGACAACCAAAGAGTGTGGTAGTACCTTAATTATGCTATGAAATATCTCTTGGAAAAATAGCCATAAACCTTAGGTGTCTCTGCCTTACCATATTTGAGCACCTACAGTAAAGGGAAAGGACAAATCATTTTGGATTCAACGATAATATTTAGCAGAAAATCATAAACCTCTTCCAGTATGAATCAGCATACCAAGCCTGACAAACATTTTATCTTTGTTACAAAGTTCACAGAGGATTCAAAATTAGCTATCAAAAGATTTATATTGAGTCAAATATTAATGTAAATATTTCTAAGAACTCTTTCCTTCTAGTTTCAATTTAATTATTTTATAGACTTGCTTAATATGTTATTGCTTGATATGCTTAAAATGTTTTGACTAGTTCAGT
Organism: Rhea pennata; assembly: GCF_028389875.1. Taxonomy (NCBI): domain Eukaryota; kingdom Metazoa; phylum Chordata; class Aves; order Rheiformes; family Rheidae; genus Rhea; species Rhea pennata. Next base: position 15,726,300 of record NC_084663.1, read on the forward strand.
CACTGTTGAACAAAGAAGAAAGAGTGCAAATAACTTAAGAAAACTGCTCTTAATCTGGAAACAGTTTTCCAATACACACTGATACGTTTTCTGCCCATCTGTTAAACCAGTCTCATCAAATTGTTGTGAGGATGGAAAAGGGGGATAGGAGAAAAGATTCACAGTACTCTTTATGACTCATCCAGTATTTTTTAATAGCTTTGCTTGTAAAATGTAACATAGTTAATTCCATGGATTATATTAAAAGTGAGTTATTTTAAATCCAACTCTAGCTTACAAGCTTTTCATAGTGTAACATCATGGCAAATCCACAGTACTTTTATGCCAGCAAAAGGTTAAATATACAAGAGTGCCTTTGCCACTGTAATTTATCTCACTTCATTCAGGAACTAACATATGCTGCGCTGGCAAAAATGCATTTTGCCCAGCAGAAACTACATGTATGCTGAAAGAACTTGCTGCAAGAATCATACCAGCAGAGCTTTTCCAGTGCAGATCAGACCGCAGCTACACAGGCACCTTGAAACTGGGTGAGCAAACAGCAAGAGTATGCGCCAACAGCACTCCATAATAGACATCTATTTATTTTGATTTCTAGCTAACCCTTCAACCACACATTGCCAGGCGAACAGTAAACTAAGAATTATTCTGTCACATGACAGTGCACAGGCTGCTGCTCAGCAGAAGCTCATCCTGAACATACCGATTTGCAGTATTGCTCACGCTGTTTGCAACCAAATTATTCTACTATGAACTAGTATTTTCTTATTTTTCGAAGTAAAAAGAAGAAATAAATAAGTAAAACAAAAAAATGAACTACTGAACAACATCTGACAACCTGAAATGCAGACACTGAGTTTGCACAACTTTCTCAAGTAGGTCAGATCATTTAGTCCTGAAACGCTTGGCTACAGATGGTTATCTTTTTTTGCAGATGAGCTATTTTTATCCTAATGGTAGCTAACAGTACAGACATCTAATAAATGAACCCAGTACATTAGAAAAAAATGTTCTAGCAAACAAAAATAATCCAAATCAAATTCAAACTACTCCATTTAAAGATTTCCTAGGTCTCATAAAATGAAAGCATATTGAATAAGCAAAGAAGATCAATATGACCAAGAAGCACCAGCATACTGATCAAAGGAGAAAACTAAAGAGAATTTTATCTGATGTTTTGCTCCAATTAACTTCCTTGTACTCACACAGCAGGGCTCATCTCTCACGACTCCTGCACAGCCCAGCACAGGCACTACACAACCTGCCCCCTTCTCCTGCATTCAGAGGCACTGCCTGCTTCTCCTTCCCTACACTGTTACCGCCACACGGGGCTGGCTGAGTTTTTAATACAGTGCGTTAAGACTTACATTAGATGTACTATATTTCCATTATTTTATGAAATTAAGACATAATTATGAACTCAAAAAGTAACAATAATGTTCACAAATAGAATCGTAAGTCAACTTCCGGTTGACCCAATATAGTTTGTATTGCAAAGAAAGCTAATGAAGAATTATGGAGGGGTTTCAAAAATACTTGACAATAAGAAGCTACAACAAAAATGAGTAGTATTCAATAAAAAATTTATACCAAAATGCTTCAACACACTGTGTATATAAAAGACTTGCAGGTCAAAGATGAAAAAAATGATTGGAAGACTTAAGGACTTTGCAAATCTTGGGATGGAATATATAACAAGACAATAAAGACGAAATCTTGCTTTTACAAAGGAAAACAGTTTTGCCATGATTGTGTCATTCTAGTTGCTCAGCATGTTCTTAATTTTTTTTTCTTAAAATGTGTTAAAAGGCCTACAGAAATCAATAGTGTTAATATACTTAAGCTTTATCAGGCTTGTAATCTTATTACAAATAGTTTATTGCCTTTTATCAAACTCTTTCCATTTGTGCTTGCAACAATTAAGAGACAGAGTGACAAAAGGAACATGAAAGGTTTGCTAGTAAAATGGCTGCTTTCAATGTCCATATCAACAGAATCTACGCAAAAGTTCCTGACTTAAATTTTTCTCATCTACAATTAGAAAAGAGTATTTGAAGCCATAACATACATTACAGCAATCTCAATCCATAGCAAGCAAATCACCTTTTACCAACATGTAAGATCAAAAGACTACTATCACAAGATAGATAATACAAAAATTGGCAAAATCGTTTTTTTGTGAGTAGTGATTGGAATCATGATTCACTTCTTTATTCACCAAATACTATATCATCAAACATTTTTCTGTCAAAGATAAATGTTAAAGTGACCCAGGTCACAAGTCATTCCATTTACCCTTTCTAAGTATTGGCATAAGGTTAGCTTTCTCCCAGTCCTCTGGCACCTATTGAGTGTTCAAAGACTCCCAGGGACAAAGGGGAACAGTAATGATGCAGACAACCACTTGCACGTAAACTTAACATACTAGAGATCTTAAGAAAGGAAGATACTGACACAGAAATCAGATACAAGGCTCATGTAATTCGGTTCCACATTGTTTTGTGCTGGCCAATCTAAATCCTTGCCCCTATTGCTTCACGCTCCTCCACATCTCCCAGCCACATCGTCTCTTTCTTTCCTTTGCACCCACACAAGGACCCATGCACAGTTATGAAGTGATTCGGTTTAGACAATAGATTCTGCTGAAAATTATCTCAGCAATTAGTTTTTGGCTAGATCAGCTTCTTGAACCAAACCTTCACTCCTCCGGACACACAAGCAACAGCACATATGCAGGGAACAAGCACCCGCGCATGGCAGTGATGCAAGGAGAACGCAATCACAGGAGAATAATTTAGATCAATTAAATGGGCATGGAAGCACATCTTTAATCCTCTGTGCATGTGAAGCTCCATGGTAAGGTAATAAAATATAGAAATCAGTAAAATTTTAGTTCATTGTGGCATCAATTTTTTACCATCTGGCACAGTAATGACTGCATCTATTCTGATTTCCATTTACTCAATAATTCATTAACATATACATACATCGGATAAAATAAACTAATACGTAAATTAATTCTGGAAAAAAATACTCAAAAATTACAAAGATGAAGTGCAAATTTTGAAGAGAATAGAGGTTAGCAAAGTAACAGACTTAGAAAACCAAAGTGATGAATTATCTGTTATGCAAACAAATACCTTCAGTAAGGCTAAACTCTGAGTGGAAAAAGTGAAAAAGCTATTAAATGGCAATCAGATCAGCAAATCCAGATCATTTAGATAGTATTTATCATCAACCTTTTTCAAGAGTTTAATCATTGCCCTTCAAAACGTAGGTTAGGTTTATCCCACATACCTTCACAGTAATTTGCATAGTTAAGTCATAGCTAATTTCCTTGTGTTTTGGGGGAGGAGGGATTGATTATTTGGCATAATGCTGTATTATTTTATAAGCCAGTGAACAGCAGAAAACACTTGGCCTCAGAGAACTAATGCTCTGTAGAGCAAGTATGTTGTGCTCACCCAATTTCTGCACTGTGTAGCAGGTGAGCAAATTCTCATCAGATTCTGCCCAGTATTACACTCAGTGCCGTACATTTACTTGCCTCTGTAATCTTACAGGTTATTAAACAATCCACATGCACAGGTCGCAGTAGCATTACACTTCCTAGGGAGGTTTAACTGATCCTAAGAATATACTGAATACATGAATATTGATTTAAAACATTGATTCAATACATTTTAGCATGCTGTCTGAAAAGAAAAAAAAGAAACGTAAGTGCGCACTGCCCTCTCCCCACCTCCCCTCAGCTTCTTTTTTTATGTTTATAGCTTTATTATAGCTTTACTTCAAATGTAGGTGTCTCCAAGCAGACAAAAGCCTTTATTAATCAGTGAGAGCTATGTTTGCTAAATGTGAGCATTACAGGTAAGTTTTTTGGTTAAAGAATCTTAAATTCTATAAATACGTATTATCGTAGCAAAAAGGATTTCCTTCCCCACTCCAATAAGACAGGCGACTTTCAGTCCAGTATTTTACTACAAGAAAGAAAAAAAGAGAATCCGATGGAGAACTGACAGGAATAACACCTCTAGGCATGAAGGCAAGTGCTATGAGAAAGGCAGGATATAGCAGAAAAGATGAACAGACTTTTAGGTAAATAATAAGCACCACCACACTGCAGATAGAGCCTCAAAATTACAGTAGGCACACATTACAGAATAATTTTAATGAACCTGCAAAGACAGTATTTCAGACTAATTTAACCAAGGAAAACTAAATGAAATCTCTGTGAAATAAAATAAGCTATACAGATGGAAGTCTAGTACTGTGGGTTTTACCTCTGGGAGTTGCAGCCTGCACAAGATTCTATTCTTTCATTACAAATCTGTTGTGTGGGGGGCGGAGGAGGAGTAACTGTGTTACAGGGATAAAAAGAATAGCACGATTGTTGTAAGAACATCTAGTTTTCTCTATGTACTTCTATCCATCGCAATCCATCTCCAACTTCACATTTATTTTTCCTCATTTCTTTACCCTGATACTGTGTCAGTAAGGAACCTTTTAACTTTGGGGGGAGGCACTCTAAGAAAGGCCCCTGAGCAGGACATGGCTAATTCATTAGGAGCAAGTGAATCATTAAACAGTCTTTATTTCAAAAGGACACAGAAAAACAAAGAAAGCTGATCAAGCTCCATCAGGAGAGAGAGGGGAGGACTGGCAGGAACAGCAGCTGTGCTCTAGCTCAGATTGGATTTGTGTTGGCAGAACTGTGAAATAAAGCCTGCAACATATTGTGCCTTTCTGTATCCTGCTTCCCCAATAAAAGACATCCAAGGAATTTAATGCTTACGTTTTGCCTTTCATAGACTCTTTTATTTTGGATGACTTGTGCAACTAAATTTATAAAGGTCTAAGACGCAACACTTGGAAATGTTGCTCCTTAAAACAGTGCCATCTAATACAGACACACTACCTCACTCATTTGAATATCTCAAAATGCTTCAAAAACATCAATTGAACTGATGCCATGAATCTGAAAAACATTAGTCTCTGAAAATTTTGTGCTCTCTGATCACTTTGTTACAATCATATGTTTTGTTATAAAGCAGAAAAAGTCAGTGAAGCGGAATAAATCTCCTAATTTAAACTACACCTTTAACAGCATTTTCTATGTAGTCAAATTAGTAATGTCTTTCATAGTCAATTATGCAAGAGTTAGGTTCCTCTCTGGCTAAGAAAAAAACTAAAAAACCCTAAGAAACAACAAAAGACTTATGAGATTCTTAAAAGTAAAATTTAAAAGACAAGGTTTCTAGGAAAAGAGCTATACCAAAACCTAAAATCTGGATAAATAAGTATCTGTAAAAACACAGATGTGGAAAACATTCTTGTTGCTCTCTGAATCAACTACAGTGTTGACACTTTTGATCACATTATGTAGAAACATATACGCATCTGGTACATTAGTCAACTTTAAAAAAATTAAGTAGTTATATTTCACTGATCCTCTTATTGCTGGGGGTAGAACACAGCAATGGGAAAGAACAGATAAAAAAGGAAAACGAAGACTAGAGAAAGGACAGAGAAATATGCAAGACCACCTCAAAATACAGAAATACGGTGTTGCTCTTTGTGTTCCCATCTAGAAAGTACACAAGTAGGTCACCTGTGAGTCATCAGACCACAGGGATATGAATAATCTCTTTTGACTCCTTTTTGGGGGACAGATCTGGTGAGGAGCATCTTTTTGAGTATAAGATTACATAATATACGCTATAAACTACCGCAACCTGTTTTAAATAAGTTACACCTCTGAATTTGAGAATCTGATGAGCCAAAACTTTCACAGCTCCAATTTTCAAACTTGAAACTGAGGATAGAAACATAAGCTCCAGCTCTGAAATATCAGGAGGTCAATGACTAGTTACCTTCTGCACAAGAATTCAAAGAACAGCCTCCTTCGAAATGGGATCGCTGCACTCCTGCCTTCTCCAGTGGCCTCATTTGCCCAAGGAAACTGAGCAGGAATACCAGTTAATTTTTCTACCTACCTTCTTTCTGCATCAGCCTCCTAACCCTCACTTTTGTGCTGCTACAGCACAGCAGACTTTTACTTTATAAATTAAATTTCAGTTTGAATAGGAAGAAACAAAAAAGTGCCATTCGCTATGATCCACATTGTTGGGTGAAAAGGGATGAAGTGTAACATTTGGAGACAGAATATCCTTTTCTTCGGTTCTGCCCATATCTACGCAAACTGCCAATTTATTTAATCCATCTACAAATGAAGAGAAAAAGGATTTGTTCAAGGACGAATACAGTTATAATAAACATAAAGTAGAAACTGTAAGACATCTTTCCCTCTTGAACTCTTTTTGAGACTAAAAATAAATTTCTCCAGACTTCAAAAAGCCTGAAATTTTTTTTGAATCTAATTGGTTCAAAATCCAGCCTGGTATGCTCAGCCTGTGAACTAAATAACTCCATACAACGGTCCTGCAACTATGTGACTGCATAACTATCCTAACTGCAATGGAAGTGTGGCATAACATTATGCCAGAAACCTCAAATATATTTGATGAAAACTTTAACACGCATATATCAGATTTATTCATGGACTTTACACTCAACAATGAGAGAACCAACTATAATACTTAATATTTTGCTAGAAAGCCAATATACTTTGTGCTTTGCATTTTATCATAGGGATAGACATGTTTGCTTCATGATACAGATACAAGTAAAGTTTCTTACATTAGTGATAGCAGAATTATAATTTTGTCACTTATGCTACCACACAACTACAAAAGCAGAGTTTTTTTAATAAAACATATCTGCTTAATGCAGACAGCAGAGAATTAATTCTAATAATGATGGGTACTTGTGTAACGATTCACATCTTTGGATGCATCAAAGATCACATATAGGTTACAAATAGAAAGGCATGCACTGCTTCAACACCATTTCCTCACTCAGGCTTCTTTTAACACGAGTTCAAGCAAAGAAAGCTTATAAAGAACTAAAAAATACATAATTTTTTCAGGTAAATCAATACACAGCTATACAAAATAGTTTACACTGAGAGATTTCCTTTTTAAAATAAATTTTAAAAATATTCCTTTTTGTAGGTAATGGTAAAGGACAGCATCCGTTATCCATAGTATATAATTCAAACAAGAAAATATTTACCCTATAATGAAACAGAAACTTTCCTTTGAGTTTCATCCAGTGTTGGTTTTCTTGAGACACTATCATCTTAAAAACCACCCTGAATAGTAGAAGTTTTTTTCCAGTTGCCATTTTTTCAACAAAGGCAAGGGCAACTTGAAGACTTGTATATTTTATTACTATTCTGGGAGAACTACTTAAGACTACTCATAAAATACCTCATCAAAAAAATCTTGCATGGAAACTGCAGTATCCGAGTCTACACAAATTTCATTTTTCTCTACAATTTTTCCTCGGTCTTTAGAGTTGTCGATATTTTTAGAGTCAATCATGTTTACCTTTTAGACTGGTAAGGAAAGCAGATTCACAGTCTGTTGCTACAGTGCTTTTTTCAAGATATTAAAACTGTATTTTGATGCTTGAAGTTTGAAAGTTGAAATCATTTTCTCTACTACTTTTCATTCATCATGCACAGCTGCATTTCATAAAATTGCTCAAAGAAAGATACTTCTGATTTTTTTTTTAATAACAATTAGTACTTAGCAGTTGCCCACAATTCCCACCTTTAGATCTCAAAGCTTTTTTAGCTACTATTTTAAGTATTTTTATAAAGGAAAAAAGTTGAACACAGTAGCTTGCTAAATAAAGGTTAGAACCCAAGCCTTGCAAACAGAAGCATCATTTGTTAACTAATACTTGATTGGAATTTTGCCCAATAGTTTGTCCATGTGTATCCTGGTAATCAACTTTTACCAGTATTTCTGTTCATGAGCATGTGGGCAACTTAAAATGTTAAGAAGTTTTCTAAAGTGGGAGAGGTGAAGAAAAGAAACCCTCAATTATATAGCTATAATTTTATTAAATATTAAGAGCTGGTTTAGTTCCTTCCACAAAGGAAAATCCTGAGTCACAATAGCACCTTTTTATTTCAAATTATTTTTTCAGATTAAACATATTTGGGAGGACAGGAATACTATTCCCTCATTTGAACAGAATCAAAATTTTAACAGCGATGACTTCTAGCACTGTGGATAGACTTATGTCTGTTTTTCTGGAAGAGGAAGAGAGAGCAAAAAGGATGTGAACTCCACAGCAAGAATGAATAAAATCAAGGTTAAAGTGCCCTCTCAAGTCATGGCTTGAATGAATTTTTCTACAATAGGTCCATCTTCGGAGAAATGTTAATTGAGAAAACCTCAGTTTGGGAAAGCTCTGGGCTAAGAGTACTTTATCTTGGATTCCGCATCCTTTATTGGAATCTTTTTGGAACCAGGGTTCCATTTTGGAGAATGCACTATTAGATATTGTAACCAACTGTAGCAGAGATGCAGTTTCGCAGTTCTCTTTTTTGTCTCTTCACATTAAGGTAGGTAACTTAAGATCTGTTGTACAACCTCATCATCCTGAAAGAACTGGGAAAATTAAAATGAGCAAGAGCACTGATGTTGCTCCTATGCACTCAAACTCATGTACATTTGCCAGGAGGATTAAGGGTTTTATCCCTTCCCATTTGCCCAGCACCTGCCAGAACAGCCCACATTCCCGTGTCATTTGATGCACCAACGCTTCATGTGGCCCTTCACCCCAGTTCAGGTAAGGGCTCTGTTCATCTTGGGACTCCTCAAACTTCCTCTCCTTCCCCCATACCACCCCTCTGCAGAGAATGCTGTTGGACATAAGGACCTATGACCTTAAAGAAATATTTTACATTAAGATTCATCAATTTAAAAAGTGCTTAGTTCCTTTGGACTTAAATGTTTATTTCCTGATGTGTAATTTGCCCTATAAATTATTGTCTAATGAAAATACTGTATTTTCTAAAACCTGCTGAAGAATCCAAACTGATCAGAATCTATTCTGAAATACTGCACGCAGAATTAGTTGGAGGCTTTTCAATTCCTTATGTGAAATAGTTTTTTCTTTGGTTCATATTTGGTTGATGGTAAGATAACCTACTTTCTTTTAGAGATTTTTTTTTCTTCTCTCAAATTTATCATGGGATTCCCCTTAATGAGATTATATTGAAGTGCTGAACAAAAATCTTCCTCCAGGAAAAGATTTTCGCAAGCACAGAAAAAGATTTATTCGTTCTTTCTTGGATTTTGAAAGTCCAGTACCAATACTTCTGTAAAGCCATTAGAAGCATGAAGCAAACAGGTCTCGGTATTCATAGTGCCAGTTCCGAGAGGGTGAGCTGAAGGACACAAGCCAAGCCCTGTCAAGTGGGCATGCGGAGTTGTAACACAGCAGCTAAAGCTAGACAATTTGCCACAGTCACAGTGCAACCTGGCAGCTGAATTTCTGTTCGGCCTGCAAATACATCAAAAAAAATTTAATCACAGTTCAGGATAAGGAGATGAAAAGAAGCGTTAAACATGACTTTACAGGTGGGGTGCTAAGGTTGCTAGAAAGGCCACAGCATAAAACCAACGGAATAAATAACGGCTTTGTTTCCGTTACCAGAAATTGTCTAATCCACAACACTTCAGGAGAATTCTTGCCAGTTTTTTAATTACGATACAGTATACGCTGTTGAGCTGAACGAGACAGACGCACAGCGAGCGCTGTCGGTGGCAATGAAGTCGCATCGTTTCAGCCGAGTCCACCACCACCGGATCCTTCAAGAGGCGCAGGGCACGGCCTGCGCCCGCAGCGCCAGCGCCCCAAGGCCCAGGCCTGCTAAAGGAGCCGGCCCGGCTGCGAAGGCGTGCGACGGGGCGTTTTAAGCGATCCTGTCAGTTAAAGGCAAAGCTGAAGGTGGGTACTTCCCATAAAACTGTTTGGATACGATCTTGTTCTCCCAGTATAACAGAATTCCCCCCAAAAAAGTTCAAACATTATTCAAATACACACACATGCACAGCAATCAACTTGGGAAGAAGAAAGACTCTACACTCTTAGCCAAAAGGCAGACAAGGAAGGAAAAATAACATTTTTCAGTACCGGGGGAAGTAAGAGTTGTCTGCCTGCTCTCTTGAGGCTGGACTGAGGAACAGGCTGGCCCAGTCTAGGACCGCCAGTGCCCGGCTCCTTTGATACCTAGCAGGCACTTGGCTGTCCCTCAGGGGAGGCTACAAGCCATGTATCAATTTTTGAATGCGTATTATTTTCTTATCAACATCTTACATTATTTTGCGGTGAAAGAACTACTTTAAATAATAGTCTGAGCCATAAAAATCAGCTAAATTCATATGTGTTTTTATAACCTCTACAATTATTCCACTATGTCAATAACCAATAAATCCATCCCAGAATAGAATATTGCTGCTAATTTTACAAGTAATAAAAATAGTTTTTGTCAAAATTAAAATCTCATTTCTTTCCATTTATTTATTCATTCAATAGGCATTAGCCAAGACTCTGCACAAGAAATGAATATTAAATTATATCGGTTGGATATACTTCTAAAAAGAATCTACAAAGCTAAAAACACTGGAGTTTTGGAGAACTCACTTCTTCAGCATCTTGCACTAACGGTTCTCAGAGATCTTAAAATACATTTTGAAAATATAGATGCTTTCAGGTAAGCACAGAAAAGACAAAATAAACTTTGCATCATAATCACGGATTTAAGCAAAGATTTGAAGTAACAGATTAGCAATTTTTCTATGGACTCTCTACAAGTCCATACTCATCTCCACAGCTGTTGGTCTACAAAATTTTGGGGGATCAACCCCACTTCCATTCTCATTTTTTTGTGTTGTATATGTGCAAATCCACTCCTGGCAATCCAGGCTGCCCAATGCAATCCTGTTCCCAGCTGATCACAGACTGCTCTCCAGCAGATTGCCATAAATGGCAGTTAATATCCAGAAGAATTGTATTCTGATACCAAGGTGAGAAACACTGATATTGCTAAAGATTTTTTTTTTTTTTTAACACCTTGAGGAACAGTTTTCAAGACTAAGTAGCAACTAAAGCTCTCAGCAGTTTCCTACAGAAGGAATGAGACATGATATTCAACAGTCTCTGTCCATTTATAGCAGAATGTCATTAACAAAAGAATAACAGGAAAGCCCGTATCTTCTTTATTAAGACCTCTGAAGAACAGCTGAGTCAACCTTACCGTGATTATCACAACTTCCCCATCCCTGCATCTGACTCCTGTAGTTCTCATCACAAAATTCATCCTACCAACACCATGCCTGGCTCATCCTAAATAGATATGATCTGTTCTTCCTTCTGCCATGTCATGCACCCGCTTCAGATTCAGAGCATAATGGAAAGGAGAAATGTACCATACCACATGACACTTGGACTTAGTTAGACTTAGTTTTTCAGTCTAACACAACCCAAAGTACTACTTAGAAGCGTGATACCAGTCTGTTCTATTCATAATACTGATTTAACTACTATGTCCCACATGATTGGAGGTTTTGTTTAGCAAATATCTCTATATTTAATTTAGATTCCTAGCTAAATGTTAGAAGCAATGACCCCTAGATATTGAAATCCAGATAAAATAGTCTCTCAACATGGTTCTCTATTTTTCTCCTTTCTATGCATGCTACAAGACCTGTTTCCTTAGAGATCCGTAGGAGTTTTATTTATTCTGAAAAGCTGGGTGATGCAGTAAAGAGTTCTACAGTGTTTCATCAATATATTTTTTAAAACTCATTAATTATTTGGAGACTTTTTTCAGTTCTTCAGTTGTTGTCTTCCTCCTGCCTTCCAGTGCAGTTTTGGGCTTAAAGCAATTTAGGCAGGAGCAAGTAAGTGCAAGAAATAATTTATATTCTGATTTCATCAATACATTACATTATTTGGTAGAACAAAAAACATTGTCCTAAGAGAAACGTTTAGACGTATGAACTATTTTTCCACTCAAACTGAATCATTGAATTTTGCTCATTATTGCTCTTAAGCATTAGACTGGACAAAGAATGTTAAGCCAGGGCATTTGGACATAAAAAAAAAAAAAAAAATCGTGCTTAAACACCTGCAAAGGAATAAATGCAAAAATTCATATAGTCCCTGCATTTTTCAAAAAGAACATTGGTCTTGTAATATAGAGACTAGAGATTCATTAAATGCAGACAGATCTTTCCAGATTCGCCCCAGACTTCTTGCATGACTGTAGCCAATTTGTTTCCCTACACAACAGGACAATGTTGAAGACAAAATTATTAAGTAGATACGGGATGCTCATATATTGCGGTAATGGATGTCACACAAACAGCTAAAGTCCTTAAAGTGGCCAAAAAGCACGCGGAAAAACAGATTTTTTTTTGGGGGGGGGGGGGGGGGAGGGGATTGCAGTGAACAAACGTTTCTGAACAACATGTGAAAAATCTGCAAGGAGAAGCAGGAGAAGGGAAAAGGGTGCCAAAAAAGGAGGGGGAAGGGAAAAGGGGACAAAAGAGGAAAAAAAAAGAAAAGGAAAAAAAAGAAAAAAGTTACTGGATGGGGGGAGAGGGAAGCAGGCTCGTTGAGTTTTGTTTCTCTTTTTAAAGCAGGACAACAGAAAAGATATTTCAGCATAAAACATCTTTAAAGAAGAATATTTTAAACATAACTACCAGTGGGATTAAAACAGTCACTGCTTTGCAAGGGCAGTCTCTCCTTCCCGTCCATTCTTTCCCCACATTAAACCTAATTTTCTTGATTGATAAGAGAAATTACATTCTCTTCCGCATTCAGCTGCCTCTCAGGAGGAGCCATTCCTCACTGGGCACCACATCTACTGCGGCCTGGAAAAGACCTCGATTTGTATCAGAGCTGCAAGTTCTCTTTTAGAGAGCCAGCAAGATAGCTGGCAGGCAGAGGCCGTCCGTAACAACTCCCAGGGTTTCCTGTTGACAGGTTGTGGCGGTTGCTATATTCTGCCTGCTGCCGTTTGCCTAAGAGTTCCTAACTGTAAGGATTGATTTGCAGACTTGCTAGCCTACCTAATATCGATGCTTCTCACTCTGAAAGGTACTGAAAAAAAACATAAATAACATTTTCCCACTCCTATGGCACTTCACAGCTCTTATCACAGCAACCTCACTCTACCTGCAGAGTTTTAATTTATGAAGTTCATGCAGCAGGGATGGTTGCCAAAGACTTTGACAAGTCTATTCCCCCCCAAAAAGTATTTGCTCACTATCTATTGGTGTAAGAGATTTTTTCTTTCCAGCAACCACTCTCAATGTCTCCAGATTTAATTAATAAAATAAAACAAAGGCTTCAAGCCTAATGATCACATAGCCATTTCCAGGCATCAAACAAATACAAAGCAATGTAGTATTCCTCCCTTCCGATCCAGGCCACTGACACTGGTACTCCCAGCCTCCCAAAGCAGCAGCAAGGGGAAGCATTCTTTAAGCAAGCATTGGTTCAATACCACAGGAAGTGCTTTCAAATACAACCATTATGCACTGAGGTTAAAAATACTTTAGGATATAGAAAAACAGAAACTAAGATTTGGGGAAAAAATCTTGTGATATTTGAAATCTTCATAGATATAAATGAGTTCTTCACACGCAGGCAATCTAAATAGGTATTTATTTTATACTCTAGTGCTAGGCTCGTTCAAAAAACACAGAAAATACGAATGGCATCATATTTCTGTTTCACTTATTGTTATGTGTGTGATGTTTTTCAACAACTCATAACAAAAAAGTTAAACTATTATGAGCACAGATGATGCAAACTAATGCAGCCAAACAGGGGAAGAATGAAAATAAGCTCAAGATGATACCAATATGAATCTAAATTCAGACCAATATTCACATCAATCAAATGACTGTGTAAGAGCAGTGTTTACAGCAGAGTAAATGGTGAATTGAACACACTGCACTAGCTTAGTTCTATTTCCTTGCTATTACACATTTATCATTATAGTTTATTAGTTTTTAACTTCTCACACGTCTTTTCATGACACTACACAAACAGATTTTCTATCAGTTTCCTTGAATAACTTTGTAAAAATAATAAAGCAACAACTAAGGTGGCAAGGAAGGGAAGACAAATTCTTCATCATTTAAAAGAAAAAAAAAAAGAATCAGGCAAGAAAACACAGTGCTAGGTATAATTTTTCAGAGACCGAGAACTTAATATAAGCAACACCACTGCTATCAAGTTAACGTGAATGACTTCCTACGCTCAAAATGAATACAGGGGTTTCACGGATCATTTTGATTACTTCCAGTAGTCATTCACAAGAACGAGGGGAATATCACTACCGTCCATAGATTTTATTTCATTGTCTGAAGAAAGTAAAGTATACACCTGTCGTTATGGTTATATGTAGAAACAGTCAGAGTTAGTGTGTGTGGTCACTGAACTTATTTATTTATTTTTAAAGACAGCAAGCCTACTCGATCCTTTTTACCTGCTTTTTGTAGCACTTTCAGAATAAATCAGCCTAGGGGATAACAGAGCCAACTGCAATGCATAAGGGCACACTGACCAAAACCCTTACCCTTTGGGTGATCTCAGTAAAATTAATGGGACATAGTTTATGTTGTAATATATATACTCATGTTGCGTAATGCAAACTAGTTCTCTATTTAGTCACAGGGTAATTTAGGTCATAAGAACTTTGTCTCTTAATTTTAATTAGAAGAATACTTGTTTTTAGGCAATGCATATGAACATTTTGTCCTAAGAGCTTGTCCTACTGCTTTCCTGTTTTAAAAAAATGAATAGAAACAAAGGTTATTCAAGTCTCTGTCTAATACACCACTCTACAGAAAATTTTCCTTTTTATTTATTTATTTAGCAATTCAACCTAAAGGATATTATAGCATAAATGTGTCTAACAAAAGGCTTGCATCAGTGGATTATAATTGATAGAGTAGCTAGCACTACCACTGCTGCCGTCTATCTGGCATACCTTAGCAGACACTGCTATCACAGAACCAAGGACATCTGATCAAGAATCTCAAATCAAATCTTGAACTACTATAGTCTTAAATCCTGCATGTTAAATTCAACTGTCTCTGATGTCAATCTGCTAGAATAAGCCAGTCAGAAAGCTTTACTGAAGTGTTTCCACTGCTGCAGCTCTTCCATGCACGCAATCACGAGGTAGGACTCAGAAATGCCAGGCAATGCACCAATCCAAGCATCAATTCAGTTGGAAACATCTTCCAACATACAAAGTATTTTAATGAAAGCAAGGTAGATATCATCCAAGATGTTTAACCATTATAGAATTTGTTCATTCTACAGCCATATAGCATTAATTTCCTAGCTTTAGCATTCTTCAGCTACCACATCAAATTACTTCCCAATTTATAGAATCAATCCTTTTTCAGGTACACTTTTACAAGATGAAATAATGCAAGCAGGTAGGGTTTGATATGATATGATGTATAAGCCCATCACAGAACTCTAAAAGACTTTCCAATAATAACAAAAACTCTCACTAAAATTCAGTAATGGTTGCCAACTTAAAACTACAAATAATTTGCAAGAGTGGAAGTCTCTCAAACCCAGAGTATTCAAAGCAAAATTTTAATGAAGGAAAAACTATATTCATAATAATATTGTAATTCTTAAAGAAAATACTGACACAAATTGTAACTTGAAATTTATGTCTAGCATCTAAAATTTAGCCAGTAACTTCTAGAAGATATGGCACCATTCATTGTGAATACTTACATTGTAGGACAAAGCAACTTTCATGCAGGAAACCAGGAATCACACTGACATTATTCAAAACACTATTGAATTTACCAGCCCTACTTCCCTCTTGAGGTTAAGATATTCCATTTCTTTCAAATAAAATGTTTAAATAATTAAGTAACAATGTGTCAAGATCATGACCTAGCTACAGCACTAAACCAAGTTTACTGTTACGTTATGAAGAATTCCTTCTCCATGTATAAGCAAGAACGAGTGTCGGTTCTGTACTTCCTCTTTGGTATCTCCTCATTATGTAAAACTGTAACAAGACGTATCCAGCATTCATTTCTAAAGGAAATTCTGTAATATACCAACTACCACATTTTCTTGTGACTATAGGAACTTTCAGAGCTAAAAAAGCTCAACAGTTCAGCTAACATTGTATACCACTGAACAAATATTCGATGCCTCTTTCACACACACACACACACACGAATCTTCCAAAACACACTTATTTTGTAGCATGAGTACATACGTCTTCTCTACTCAAATGGCTACGCTAACATTAACTCTACATCTTGAAAGAAGATACAGAGTACTCGTCCTTGTATCGCTTCAGGAGGTATATATCTCTGCACACATCAGCAGCAAAATAATAATAAGAACAAGCAAGCCAAACGCTCAGCGCAAGGTAGAACAGACCTTGACAGAAACTCATTCTAAGGACGTGTCAGGATAACTTCTGAACCTAAATTACCACTGTTGAATTCTCACTAATACTGTAAAAAGTTGTTGAATTTTCTGTAACATTTTTTAAAAAATATTGTTTGCAACAGACTGTTGAGGAAACTAAGTAGCAGTGAGGTAAGAAGTTTTAGATATGGATCACTAACTGCTAGAACACACACAAACAATAATCTGTCTAGAAGAGCTACGCTAGCATGTGATAATCATTACCAGTTTTATAAAAGGACTGAACAAGAAAATTGCAACACTGTTCTTAGGTCACAAAAATATACCTAAGCAAAGTATCAAAGTAGTATCATCAGGTGAGCGGCTTTCATTAACTTAAAGGTAGAAAGCCAATCTTAATCTATCATCACACTAACGTAAAGTGAAAGGTATCAGAGGATCTCTTCGGGTTGAATTTTGCAGGTGCACTGTGTAAATAACGCTGAAGAACGATTCTAGAGCAAGAATTCCAAAAGCACTCAATATTCATCTTCAAAAGTGACGTTGTGCTTCTCTGAAAACTCTGTGATATTTAAGAGCCCAAGTCTCTTGCACAAGTGAGAACAGACAAAACGTAGACCTGCAATCACTAGGATTCTAAACAGCCACTAAATGAGCTGCAACATTCAAAATAGGAGCCAAGATACACAGCCCCCAAAAAGCAACAGAAAACGCTGCTGAAGAACTTACAGCAGATAGTCACAAAAACTGGGAGGGAGGAAACAGAGAGAGAGAGAGAAGAGAGAGAGAGAAAAGAGAAGAAAGGAAGGACACATCTTACCAAAATGAATAGTTTTTAAAAAAGCATCTATTCTGTGTCACCTAAACATTAGTCACCTCATGACAGGTTTATGCACAGCTAAACCTAAAAGCTACACTAAAAGAATGTTGAAGATGCAAAATCAAGAACTGTAATGGAAAACATTAGAATTAATCACTTCATTCAGCCCTACTATGCTTACTTGATAATGGTTTAACTTCATGATCCTAAGGGGTCTTTCAAAAAAACAAACAAACAAAACAAAACAAAAAAAAGCTGCACCACAGAAAGCTGGATTATAGGTGATCCTACCAACTCACCACCATGGTTTAAGACCTCCAGATCTACAAATGACAGATCACCATTTCATGGCATAGTACCAGTGAATTTTAGGACATTACGTATAGTGTGTAGAAAGTAAAACAGCAGATAAAATGAAGAAGAAAACAAATATGCTACATCTTTCCTACTTTTTGCTCTCAGCAAAGCAGAAAAACAAAATCCCCACTCTTGTAGACTGTTACGACTCCTGAATTCAATTTAAAGTACTACATGAGTGTATGCTGTGGCACTCTTATTCAACTTCTTCATCAATAACCTAGATGAGGGGACAGAGTGCCTCTTCAGCAAGTTTGCTGATGATACCAAGCTGGGAGGAGTGGCTGACACACCAGAAGGACATGTTGCCATTCAGCGAGACCTGGACAGGCTGGAGAGTTGGGCAGAGAGGAACCTCCTGAGGTTCAACAAGGGCAAGGGCAGAGTCCTGCACTTAGCAAGAAATAACGCTAGGCAGCGGTACAAGCTAGGGGCTGACCTACTGGAGAGCAGTTCTGCAGAGAAGGACCTGGGAGCCCTGGCAGACAACAAGTTGAGCATGAGCCAGCAGTGGCTTTCCCAGCCACAAGGGCACAATGGTATCCTAGGGTGCATTAGGAAGAGTGTTGCCAGAAGATTGAGGGAGGTGATCTTGCCCCTCAGCCCTGGGGAGGCCTCATCTCGAGTCCTGTTCCAGTTCTGGGCTCCCCAGTGCAAGAGAGACATGGAGCTACTGGAGAGAGTCCAGCATAGGGCTATGAAGATGATCAGAGGGCTGGAGCACCTGCCCTACGAGGAATGGCTGCGAGAGCTGGGCATTTTAGCCTGGAGAAGACTGAGAGGGGATCTTATCAATGTGTATAAGTATCTGAAGGGAGGGTGTCAAGGGGATGGGGACAAACTCTTTTCAGTTGTCCCATGCAACAAGACACGAGGCAGTGGGCAAAAACTGAAGCACAGGAAGTTCTGTCAGAACGTGAGGGGGAATTTCTTCACTGAGAGTGACAGAGCACTGGCCCAGGTTGCCCAGAAAGGTTGTGGAGTCTCCTTCTCCGGAGATATTCAAAGCCCACGTGGATGCAACCCTGTCTAACATGCTCTAGGGGACCCTGCTTGAGCACGGGGATCGGACTAGATGATCTCTGAGGTCCCTTCCAACCTTACCCATTCTGTAATTCTGTAATTGCAGATGCCTCTACCATAGTGCACCCAGCCTCTCTTCACACATACACAACTCTGGTTCCTTCTGTTCCACCTTTCTTCTCTCCCTATACCATACACAACAACATAGACCCTTCCCAGTCCTCCCTCTTCACCTTGTGTTGCCCCTCTGAGTCCAAAGACTCCCTTCATCCCCAGCCTTCTAGTTTAAGACTCCTGATATTCCCTGCATTTGTACCCTCTGATTACCTTTCCACTCTATTTTTTATAGCCCAAAATACCCATCAGATTATTTCCTTCTCTACCATTCCATACTGATGTAGAAACAGGTATAAGGAACAGTACATTTTTCTTTCTCTGCTGGGTGTCTGCACATGGCTCTTTTTGCCCACTCTTCCCAGTCTACCCTTTGAGGATGATGTCATCTGTTCACACCATCTTAACTAGCATCTGTACAGCAATGGCTTGTGAGCGTGTCTATCCATCCACCTACTCCTGATTGCCTCCATATGGCGCTGCTTCTCCTGGATGTCCCTCCAGAAAACTGAAGCTTGATACGAACAGAACTCAACTCCTTACCATTCTGCTGAAACACTCTTTGCACATCAAGTCTTTTGACATTATTACCTCCTATAATATAGATAATTTTTACTTCCCCCCCCCTCATTTTGCACCATATAACCAAACTATATCTAAAATCCTGCTATTTCTTTCTTTATATGTCCACCTTTTTCCTAATGTTAAGCCCATCCAGCATCTCATCTTTGTTCAGGCATACTTAGAAGAATTGGAGAGTGAGATGGAGATTCATCTGTTCAAATTTACACAGGCTTCCCTACCTATCCTCAGTTACACTGAAGTGAGGAAGTAAATCTCTTAAATGCATTAGCATATATGCTTTCACCCTAGGAAACCTCTTTTTCACATCACTCTTAAAAGCAATGCTGATATCACTAGAATCAAGCTCTTGGGAGACAAATGAACCAGAGAAGGTTCAAAGAGTTTGACCAGCTGCAGGTAAGATTCACTAGGTGCCAGCTGGCTACCTTGTGATGCTTGTTCAAAGTGTATGCAATATTTATTTAGGTATTTTCTGAAGGTAAAGAGTAGGGAATATGTAGAAAGCTAGATGAATATACAGTAATTAAAAAAAAAAGGAAAGTATGTTGTTACCTGAAGATAAATAATATAATTAATGATCTGAGAAAAAGAAGTATTTTTAAAAGTTACACAACTGCATTTTATAATTGTATTTGCGACTTAAAAACATAGAACTCTCACCAAAATTCGACCCAAACTGCCATTCTAATGCATCTGCTATACATGAACCATGCTTCAACATTGAGTATTTTATCAAGCTTTTCAAACAAATATATATATTTTTTAAACATTTTAAAGATTTAAAAAAACACCAGAAATCCCTACACTTATTTAAGATGGATAACTACCAGCAGAACATTTCATACTCAGATATTTTTAAAATAGTTGCTTTAGCAAGCTAATTTAAAAATATATTATTTGAGGTTGTATATCTAATTTTTTAAGTTTATTATAGCATTAGTACCAGTTAATATTGACAGCATGCTACACTTCTCCTCCTCCTCATTATCTGTTTCTGAACACTGTTTATACTGAGAACAGATACAGAAATAGATTACGAAACCAAAAAAAAAAAAAAAAGTGAAAATAAAGAACAACTTCTCACCCCTCCAAAGTGAAGGTCAAGCATATCGTGCAAGACATTTTACAAAAACCTGTGAAGCCTCCAGAAAAATTAATGTAGAACATACAAGATTTTTTTTTAAAAGACTTAGTATTTCAACAAAATTATCATTATCAAATTACACTACTATACAATGCATTGCACATAGTATCAGTGATGGATCATGAAAATTGCTGGGTTTGATTCATGAACTGAATTAACATCCCATCGTAGGGGTACGGATAATCTACATGAATCCTGACATATATGTGGGTCTCAACTTGTCCTGAATATAATTTTGTTTAGACAAGACTTAAATGTTGAATTGCATATATACATACTGGGTGAGATTCAGCATGGCTCACAGAAAAGACATGGCAGTTTTACATCACAGATGTTCTCAGAACAAAGAACATCACAAATAAAGTAGGCAAATTCAAATATAAATCACTGGAAGCTTTCTAAGTAATAAACATTTAATCTAATTTCTTTTTTGTGTCATGTGGTTTTCAGTGTATACAAAGTAAAGAGTGAAAAGGAAAAAATAAAACTGGCGTAACCTTAATATATTCTAGAATTCATAAATCAGCTGTAAATTTAGTCCTTTTATAAAAGGATCCTTATATAAATGAGGGGGGGAGATCAATCCCATATATGAAGCACAATTTAAGCCCAACATCACTGACCAATCAAAATTAGTGAATGCACTGCATCTCTCTGCAGTGAAGAGAAGCGACAAGGTAGGCTGTCATTCTGCAAAAGCTGCCCGTTGCAAGCTTTCCCCTCAGAAGCACTGCTTTGCTTTTCTTGAAAGCGTGAATCTCGGTGGTGTCTCTGGAGACGAGAAGCCTTCAGTATGTTAAATTACTTTCATTATGTATTTTCAGATGCTTATTGATTCTACAGTAGGAAGAGTGGGAGACTGCAGCAGCCTCTAAACCAGAACTAAACCAGTTGTATACATTAGCAGTATGCTGAAACAATGGCACAGTACAGGCACAAATTTTCATTAAGGTCATTTTTGGAAGATATGCTTATTACCCTCTTTCCCTTCTACTCTGCTAACAAGTGAGCAAAATGAATCCCTCCAACCTGGAACTGCTTCACCTGCATCGAGAATTTATCAAATCTTTAGTGGAGGTAAGATCTGTTCCTTTTTATGGTATGCAGAATAAGCAACGTTTAACAAAAAATTTGGAGGAAAAAAGGAAGATACCAGGTTTGGCTTACATTTAGCGCTAAAATCTTACCATATTTAGAACTAGGAAATATTATTCAAATGCTATTTTTTCCCACATTAGAAGCACAATGGTAGAAAAATGTTATTTTGTATGAAAGTCTAACAGAATATTAAGAATCTGTTTCATTCATAAAATATAAAGACGGGGCAATTTAAGCTAATATACTGTTTAAAAAAAAAATACAACCAGGAATATTTTTTTCTCTCTCAGCACTATTTCCAAATATTGGCAGTTAAATGTTACAGATTTATTTGCTTACTCTTTGAAGGATCACAGATAGTCTGTAATTTGTTGTATATTTATTCCTTTATCAAGGAATTGACTTGCTCAATATTCCCCGATCACCACTTTTTTTAAACTTATTTCTTGCATTATCCTGTACATTTAAGTCATTTAGTAAAAGAATGGATTTGCAACATAATCATTCCAAGAAAGAAAATTTTAACAGTGTGCAAATAAAACAAAACCATACTTCCCATAAAGCAAGATACTCTGCTCAATTTCTCATTTGAAGATAAGAGGATAGTTGTATGTAAAACATAGAAAATTGAGTTTTATAGCTTTTGTGAGCAGCTGTCTCTGGTCACAGATGTCCAGCGATTATTACTTCTAGCTAGGGCTTTCTGTAAACTGCACTATTTGGACAAAAGGAATCTTGTCCAAAAAGCATGCAATGTGACAGCAGAATGAGTTGATTTTATTAGGAAATAGTGAACACACAAACAGATTTGCTATGTAATCTATGAGATCTAATTTTAGATATCTTTTATTCATGAAGTAAGTGCATTACATACGTGTATATATAAATTTTTTCTTTGATCATAAGCCCTACTTTTAACCTTTTTTTTTTCCCTCCCCTTCACAAGGGCATGCTGCAACTAATTCAATTTTACAACTGACAATATGAAGAATGCAGTTGACCGGGTATCTTTCTAGCTGTATGATCTGCAAGCATCGGGATGCATCCCTAAAATGTATTCTTAGGACATAAAAGGGATTAGAAACAAAACATGGAACACACTTATATTACCACTTAAGTGCATGACACTTCAACAATATACACAGAAGACTAATACATCTGCTCAGATTTTCATGAAAAGAAGAATGCAACGATTGATTCTTAAAATGGTGAGCATTTTTTAAAGAGGGATTTATAACTTAAAACCAGAATTGTGGAAACTACTGATGCATGAAGAAACAATGAAACATGAATTCCCAAAAGCAGAATGTGCATACTCCACCAGCAAGCTGAACAAGGGTTTAATCAAGCTTTTTCTATACTACTCATTAAGTAACTTATCTGTCATAATGACTAATGGATATTTTTCTCTCAATTTTATGATCTGTTATGTATTCTCCTTTAACAAAAATAAACCAAATTAGGTAACTCATGTTTTTTCTCAAAGCACATGAACTGGATTTTACGATGTATAGCAACTTCTTTGACTAAGCCATCACTCAAAAGTAATGAGCAGGAGTATTACAGAAAGAAATACGCATGTGTAGCTAAAGGATGCCTACATACACTTTGAAAACAGAGGTCAGATATCTTTTTCTTTTTTTAATGCTGGAAAATAAAAAGAGGCTCCCACAAAATGCAACTGGGAAAAGAAATTAACATCACTTAAATGAAGGTTTAATTTTATTGCTGGCTTGAATCTCAGAGCAGACACAAAGAATATGCACTGGTCTGTAGAAGCATCTCAGGCAATTAAGAAGTTCCTATGTTTAATCAAAAATTTTTGCTGCTGAAGTGCTGGAACAAAAAGAAAAGAAAAATCTGCAAAGAATGAAATAGAGCCCAGCTACAACTCGGTTGCCAGGTGAAAATGCATGTCAAATATCTGTCAGTGACACCATGCATCAATTTATGACAAGCTGCTACAACGATCTGAAAGGCCCTTGAGGCACAGAAAACAGGTAGGTCAGAAGTTGCATGCACCCAACCTCTGCTCAACATTTACAAGGGACAGGCACTGTTCAGAAAGGCAATGTGTTTGGTAAATTGTCTGACTACCTTGGTATTTCTACTTTTATTTACCTGAAATCTAACCAATGCAACAAAGATGTGATGCTTAATCTGTCTATTTATGAGGTCTGGCACAATTTAAACTTTGTTTTCAAAAAATTTCACTTAGTTTAATGTTAAGAGTTAAGATAATTACTTGACTTAGCAGACCTGCTTTTGATTGCATCCTGGCTTTTACACATTCAAAATAACTCAATTTATTAAGTAATGCATTTGAAATGGTTTCTGAAATCACTGACAGCTAGGCCAACATACACAGAGGAAATCATACTCTTGGAGTTTAATATAAACCCATTAGAGGTTGCCCAAGTTAGAAATTAAACAAAGCTTTTAAAATATTTCTTGTTTCATTTCACACCTGAGACTAATAAATATAAAAGATGTGAATGAGAACATGAGGCACACATGAAATAGCTGTTAAAGCTCACTAAGAATTTTCATCATACAATTTGCAATTAAAAGTATTGTGCAATAGAGGTTTTCAGAACTGTAAATAAGATCCATTTGCATATTCGTATCCCAAATGTGCTTACTTCATACTTTCATCTTTTTTAAGAAAGGGGGGAGGGAACTGTTCTCCTTAGTGCTATCCATTTTTAATGCATTCAGAGTGGAACAAAGCTCTGCATTTAAGTTTGTTTTCCTGCCAAATACATCCCCTCTTAAATTTAAGCCTACTTAAAAATATCTCAAGTGTCATAACAAGAAATTGAATAACCTCTCTTAAAAGCTCAAGTGCTGGCTGACAATCTAAATACAAGCATCAGGTATTTTAAGCAGGTGTCACATTTACAACCTATTGGCAAGTGTAAAACAAAGCAGATGCAGCCACAAAATAAAAGTCACCTAATGTAGTAAATGCTATTCTTTTGAACCTCACTTACTCCTAAGCAAGATAAACATAAAATGCAGACAGATCTGTTGGATCTGATTACAGTATTTAAAAAAAATGAAAGTGACAATTCTATATTTAAATATTTTTTCTAAAATTACTCCCTAAATCTATACTGAAATAAAATGAAATACTGTTCCTTTTCATACAGTCAACAATTTCTCAATGTTGAATATTTAAATCAGAAGGAAGAAAGGTAGCATTTTTATTATCAGCTTCATTACCCTAAATCTACACAAGTTTGCATTCAAAATTATATAAACTTCACTCATTGCAGTGATAGGTTTCGTACATGTAAATACACACAGTTAAGATAAAAGTGAACAAATAGAAGTCTTCAAGCTTTATAAAATTCTGCAAAATTTAACATCTTCAAGTCTTAGTCCATAAGACTATTATAAATTCTTCAAGAGATTGCTAAATTGCCACAAAACAATTTAAATCTTCTTTCAGTGGTACAAAAGCAGCAGCGCTCCACATTCCTCTCACTCTCCTTCCTCACAAGAGTCTTTTTAAAATGATCGTGAGTACTAATCTGTTAATACTTAACAACTTAACAACATTCTCCTAAAATGGCCCTCAACACACAACACAAAAGCAATGCACATTAGAGTTTATTCAACAAATGAGCCTTTGCAAAAGCCACATCACAATAAATAAAGTCTTGTCTCCATAAGTGGAAGCTTTTTACTTTTTCTAACAACTCCTGCTTTCCTTTAAAATGGAAAGATCTTATTCTAGATCCTCAGACTTTTGAACCCATGCCAATTAAAGCTCTAAACATACAATAAAATAGGAGTTTGGTAAGAGTAGATGCTTTTCTACCCTCCTCCTTCCCCAGCATTTATTTAAATAACAAGTGCTAAAAATCAAATGGTTCCATATTTTATTTCACCTTTCAGGAGAAAAAACAGCTGCAACAAAAGAATGTGTTTCTCCCTCATTCTGGAAGTCAACATGCAGTCTGAATCTAACATTACAGTTCGAGATGCCATTGACGACATCGACACCAACATGTACCAACCACTGTCATATCCATTAAGCTTTCAAGTTTCTCTCACTGGATTTTTGATGTTAGAAATTGTTTTGGGACTTGGCAGCAACCTCACCGTGCTGGTACTTTACTGTATGAAATCCAACTTAATCAATTCTGTCAGTAACATAATTACAATGAACCTTCACGTACTTGATGTAATAATTTGTGTGGGATGTATTCCTCTAACTATAGTTATCCTTCTGCTTTCACTGGAGAGTAACACTGCTCTAATCTGCTGCTTCCACGAGGCTTGTGTCTCTTTTGCAAGCGTTTCAACTGCAATCAATGTCTTTGCTATCACTCTGGACCGATACGATATCTCTGTAAAACCTGCCAATCGAATTTTGACCATGGGAAGGGCTGTGATATTAATGACATCAATATGGATCATTTCACTTTTTTCCTTCCTGATTCCTTTCATTGAAGTCAATTTTTTCAGTCTTCAAAGTGCAAGTACTTGGGAAAATAAGACACTTCTGTGCGTCAGTACAAATGAATACCACACAGAGTTGGGAATGTACTACCACCTTCTCGTTCAGATTCCTATCTTTTTCTTCACTGTTATAGTAATGCTAATTACATACACCAAAATACTTCAGGCTCTTAATATTCGAATTGGCACCAGATTTACAACAGGACAAAAGAAAAAAGCTAGAAAGAAAAAAACTATTTCTTTAACCACTCAACATGAGACTACTGATGTGTCACAAGGCAGTGGAGGAAGAAACGTAGTCTTTGGCGTAAGGACTTCTGTTTCTGTTATAATTGCCCTACGCCGAGCTGTAAAACGGCACCGGGAGCGACGAGAACGGCAAAAGAGAGTCTTCAAAATGTCCCTCCTGATTATTTCAACATTTCTTCTCTGCTGGACACCAATCTCTGTTTTAAACACTACAATTTTATGTTTGGGCCCAAGTGACCTTTTGGTAAAGCTGCGATTATGCTTTCTAGTAATGGCATATGGAACAACTATTTTTCACCCTCTACTTTATGCATTCACCAGGCAAAAATTTCAGAAAGTTCTCAAAAGTAAAATGAAAAAACGAGTTGTTTCAATAGTGGAAGCAGATCCCATGCCGAATAATGCTGTAATACACAACTCATGGATAGAGCCTAAAAGGAACAAAAAGATTACCTTTGAAGACAACGAAGTAAGGCAGAAATGTTTAGTACCTCAGGTTGTCACTGACTAGACTTCAGTATTCACCAAAACACACCAAGAGGAATATTTGAACAAACTGTAGAAAAATACTGCCAAATAAGGAAAAAGCTTTTTTTAAAAACTATTGGCTAGACTGTAAATTTTCAATATATATGTTAAATAGAGTAGGTCTTGTATATTCAACTCTTCATTATGTAAGATATATGTTGCATGGCCGTTTGTTAGCGTAACACCATGTGTATATTTGTCAAAAATATTCAAGTCCTCTTTTTTAGAAAATAAATAGCCTTAAAGAAGTGCAAACTTTTAAAAATATTTGTATGACTCAGTTTCTCTGTAAATATAAAAGAATTTTTAAACAAGAATACCATTCCAGAAATACTACACTTTCTAACGCAAAAAATCAATGTTTCGCATGATATGACATTTTAATTCATAAACTGGCTTGATTAGAAATATCCTAAATGATGTGCAGCTACAACTTGGACACATTTTAACTTCACATTTAGATAGGCTTCTAATTTTAAATTTCTCCAGCATGTGATTACCATATACACATAAAGAAAGCTAGTTATGCTACATCCTTCAATTAACCGTTCAGAACTGATTAATTACGATAGGGGAAGAACGAATATTCATGTTGTTCCAGAGACTGAACAGCACTTTTGAGTAAGTAAAAGGGGAGGGAAAAAAAAAGATTATGTATTTAAAAAGTCTCTTTATGAAGGACAATCCAATCTCGGATCCGCAGTTTCTGCATAGAGAACAAACAATTCCGAACAATTACACAGCCAGGTTTTTTTGGAGTTTTTGGGTCCGGGAGAGGGGAGAAAAGGAGAGAAAAAAATACTAAATTGAGGCAAAACTGCTGAGATAAAAACGTTATTGGCCTGATATTAAAAAACAAAACAAATGAACCAAACCATCCCCTGCAAATGTTTAGATTTTAGTACTGAAGGGGCTTAACAGCTGGACCTGCAGCATGAAATAGGGATCTTCTATACCAAGATTTTTCATTCTTTACCCTCTAGTTGTTAAGTGCTACAATAAGTAGAATAATGTAAGATAATTTTTTTTGCCTTCCTTAACATTTCTAATACTCACATATTGTGAGTTCACCTTTCCTCCAGTGATGTTCAGTTCTAGTCATGTAACTGCATTGTCACAGGCCAATCACCATGACTGCCAGCTGAACTATTTCCTTATTTTCTGGACAATCATGGTACATTTGTGCACCATCATTCTATACCCTGCTTTTCCATTTCATCTTAAACCTGCATTGAAGAATCAAGAAGCCGTAAGAAGTCATCATCACACACAGCACTGCAAACAAGAATTAAGATATTCAACCAAAAAACAGATTGTTCAGCTGAGCTGTTTGCACTATCCCAAACTATAAAAATTCAGCATTTCAATGAACAGTGGCTGCATTCATTCATATGGTTACCAGTTGGGGGAAAGGGGACTGCAGCTGCAAAATTGATTACAGAGAATTAGAGAGAGTTATAGAGAACGATTTTACTTGTCTGGCTGTATGAACTGTGTTTATACACAGTTATAACTCAGTGTTACCAGCTACCACCTTAATTAAAAGACCAATTCTAAATAGGTATTGGCTTCTATAAAAGGGGGGGGGGGGCAAAATATTTTCTTGATTATGAGAGTTTGTTTGACTGAAGACATGGAAAACAGGGATTTTCAAAGCACTTTTCTGAAGTTCCTAGGAAAAATAAGGAAAAAAAAATCATTATCTAAAATTATCTAAATTTACTGTGCAACATTTATTCAAACATAATTTCACTGGCTTTGTTTTAAAAGCTAGTTCGGCTCATCTGCATTCAACTGCACCTACTTATAAGCAGTGGAAATTCCATTCAAGCTATCCCTAGTTGTTTACAACAGTAATTGAAATCTTTCACCTTATTTGAGTGACGGCAGGTGAGACAAACTTACTGACTTTATGTAAGTATTCTTTTTGAAATTCTGAAAGTTTAAAATGTAATACTTTTTTTTTTAAAAAAAAGTATCTTTCAGACCAAGCTCTTATTAAAAAAAATAAATAAGAACTATTATCTTTTTCTTTTTTGTAATACTTCCTTCCTTTGACTAGATATCTTCTGTATTCAGAACATAAATAAGAGTAGAAAGAGGATGTCTAGCAAGGTTAATGACATAATATGGCTTAACTGATTACTTCATCTTCCAATAAGGCATCCTTGTATCAATTAAAAATACTATTAATTCATTTAAAAAGAAGAAAAAAAAAAGAAATGACGTCTCCAAAAATGGATAAGCTTACAGTAGGTCATGTTCTTATTCTGCAGTAAGCATTTAAGAAAATGCTTTCAGACAATGGTTTTCGTGTTTCATGAAAATTTGACTTTCTAAAACCAAATAAATCTTCAAGTACCACACATTCAGTGTGTATAGCAGTAGAAAGTCAGGTTCAGTGAACCGATACTTTTTATAAAACATCTATAAAAAATATAGTCCAGGAATTAGAGCAAGATACAGCAAGAGATTAAGTCAGGTATTAAAGGCTACGCTATGATCACAGTCATTGATTTCCTGTAAGAATATAAGCAAGTTTATTTTTACATTTATGATTCTTCACATTTCATTAAAGAAAAAAAAAAGAACATAATGTTGAAATACACTTTGAGGCCTGCAGAAGAAAACTGCATAGAGCAGAAAATAATGTAAATAAGAATACATGCAACACTATAAATGTGCAGCAGTCATTATGAAACAGAATCATACCTATGATTCTATATATAATCTGTACCACAGAGATGACATATTTAACACAAACAAGACAAAATAAGCGTAACTAGTGAAGGCACACTGTCTATCCTACAGACAGAGGAAAGGATTTTAGGAGGGACGTGAAGGTGTGCCGTGGGTGCTTGACAGACAAAGACTAAGACAGACTGCAAAAAAATAGGCAGCCTTAATGCAGGAGAAAAGGGCAAATATATGCCACAGTATTGCGCAAGAAGAAGCCCACTACATTCTCAAAAAGCACCCTCTAACCACAGCGAGTCATTAGTTCAACTACACTTCACACCACTCAGCCTAAGGCAAGCAGAATTGCACAGGACTATCAAAAATATTAATTCCAGCAAAAAATCATGGATATCCATGCAACAATAACCAGTTTTCATATGTTCTGTCTGTAACATATTAAGTGATATCTGACTATAATTTATCATAACTTCACACGTTGCATCAATTTTACTTTGTAAAACGTGATTTGTCCACACTAAAAATACAAAAATGCTGGGCATGTCATCACTATCTATTAGTATGCTCAGGAATCATACTTTAAAAACCTAGCACATCACAGATCAGTGAAACAGAAATTTGAAACTAGATATTTACGTTATGTTTATGATTTCAACAATTTTTATGAATTAAAAATATTGCTAACATGGTCAGAGGTCTTTTCTTCATTAGTGCCAGCAGAATAGGAATCACTTCAGTAATTTCTAAATATATTAAAAACATATATATCTGGATACATATTAGATCAATACACCTCTCCTTTATCATTTCATAAATACACACATGTACATTATACATAATTATTATATAACCATAAACATCAGAAGAGGAGTTCAGTATTAACATCTACATCATTTGTATATGGTGGGGGTTTTGAGAGAGAGGGTGCATCTGACCCAGATTAATAGACACTATGCTGCACTGGACATATACTAAAATAGCTTGTTCACTCCTTCCCCCCCCCCCCCCCCAAAAAAAAAAAAAAGAAAAAGAAAAAGAAAGAAAAGGAAATAATACTTTCAATTGGATACATAATTTACCTGGACATACAGATTTTTTTTCTGCTCTGCTAATTACTATGTGCATCATATTGTGATGCATGTAATATTTTTTCCAACCTCAATGTGTATGGTTAGCAGCAGAATTCTTTAATAGTGGAATATTTTAGATATGTTTATTTTCTCGGGAAAATATTTTAGTTCCCAACTGACATTAAGCTCTTTTAAAATAAGGTAGCATTTCTTTACCAATGTAGTATTAGAAGATATAAAATAAATTAACTTACCCTTCCCTCCCATACTGTTCAATCAAAATATCTAAAACATACAGCTACAGACTATCAACTCCTGTTTCAAAACCTTCCAGCTTTAAGACAGCCAAATCCCACTCCCACTTCACACATTCTGTTGTAATACCACTGAATTCATTTGTCTTACACCAAGAGAAGAGTAGAATCTGGCTCTGTAAATATGTTCTCCTTTTTGTTACTCATATAACAATCTTGCAATTCAAAACCAGAATTAAACATAGGGCTGGGGGCTTCTTTAAACTGATATACAAACTGACTGATAGGAAAGCCAGAACTGACTTGTGCCTAATGAGTTTTGAAGAAAAAAAAAGATGTGAAGTCCCTGGGAAGTTCAGGTCAACAGCAAATGGATGGAAGGCAGAAGGTACTGCTGTCAAGACACCTATGGTCACTAGGAACATGGAAAGGTGGAGGGCAACATGCACCTACCATGGAAAAAAAATGACTATTGTTTAAAAAGAAAAAAAAAAAAGAAAAGGAAAGGAAAAAGAACAACTAATCTTCGAAACACGAAGTGAGATCTGTGGTTTTGCCAAAATTGCTAGAGGAGAGGAGAGAACCACATGCGTATCAACCCCTACAGCGATTCTATTTAACAATTGTACATGGAATAAATAACAGGTAAACCAAGAGTGTATATTATTTTACTATCTGTTTAATCACAGAGTATGTACAGAGTACATACTTTCCAAGAACACACTTGAACAGAGAATGCAAGGTGTCTGTTCCCAGAGATAAAACTTATAAAAATGCTGTTGTAATTTTCCCCCTCAAATGGATATTGGTCAGATAACTTCAGATAGTCTTTATGCTTTCTAAGTGTTTTAATACTACAATATAGTTTCAACAACTGCTTATCTCATTTTAATTACTTTTAGAGTATTAACAGAGAAAAAGATGCTTTTTATGTTATTTGCTAAAATCACAGCTTAAATAATTATAAACCAAGTCAGAATGGAAGGAATACTTTCCTATGTATTTACTTAATGCATTTTACATTATCTGTTTTCCTAGTTTATGAAGAAATTACCACACAATGAAAAGAAACTCAGTGAAAAGAAAAATCAGAAAGATTTACAGTGAAAGTCCTGGGGTAGGTCTGTAACATGAAATTATTAAGCTATAATCTATTTTTATATTTTGAATTGATTGTATCCTTTGGGCCCGCGCGGTTCCGTAAGCTCGTCCCGATGCCCGGCAGGCCCGCGGGCGGCAGGCTGCCGGCACCACGCTCCCGGCAAACCGCGGGCCCTTGCTCGCTTTCAGCCTGCGTACTGGAAACACGCATTCGCTTTCTCTTATCTTGAGACGATCTCTAACTTCCTACCCTCTCTTGTGACAGTTTAACTTGATACTCTACCTGATAAACAGATCAATGTCGCTGCTGAACCAACACTACTGCAGTAAAATCCGTCTCTCTCTGGCTACGTGAGCCTGTTCTGCTAATAACACAACCACATTAGCCCTGCTTTACTTGCAACTGCACTATGCACTCTCACAATCTCTTGCGAGATTTTACTTCAGGCTGAACTCAATCAGTAAGGAAAAAAACACAGTAACTGATGGCAATGTATTGCTGCTTTGCATCACAGGGGAGTTTTCCCCCCCTCCCCTCAAATTTCATTTCAAGATATTTTTCATAAGCCCCTGTCACAAATAACCAGGGAAACAACGAGGAGGGAAGTAAGGAAAAAAAAAAAAAAAAAAAAAAAGACACCTTCCCGCATTAGGAAATTATCACCAATACCAATGATAACTCAGCAGACTGAGTGTGCGTACACAAAACGCTGCACAAAGACATCCACGGGGAAAAAGGAAGGGGGAAAGGAATGCTAGCTGCAATGTATATACCATCACAAAACACGAGATAAATGCAAGCACTGCCGTGTAAACTGCCATCCTTAACCGTAACGAGAAGCATAACAGCTCTAATAGCTAGTACGTGAAACCTGTTAATGAATAACTACTAACAAGGCAAAAACGTAAAAAGGACTTGCAGGGGGAGGGAAGGTTTTAACAAAGTTATGCGCTTCAACAGAAAGAGGCTTCCACAGACTAAATACCTAACCGCAAAGAACTCTCACATAATACAGAAAACCAGTTTTCCATCAAAATACCACACATACCTGAACATATATGAAGTACAATGTGACTAAAATAAGATTTAGCGTATGTATTTGTTGCTACTGCAATCAATAAGTAAAATACATCATAAGAGCTCATTTTTTTCCAGATTCGACATATATTCTAGGAATATATTTGTATGTACTAACAACAATAACAGTGCCATCTGAATTTTAAATAAGCATATTTTGAAAACTTACCATGCAAATGACAAATTGTAAGAAATTTCAAAATTGACTATATCACTTTGTGTTTAAACTGGAACACACACTTAAGTTTTGTAATTTTTATACACTCAGATATACATAAAATGGAATTATATAGTTCCTCTGCAATCTTATAAAAGATGGATAAAGCACAAAACAGTGCACAAGAATACAAATTAAAGGCATCTTTAAAACAATTAACATATTGTTGGAGGCTTTGGACAAACCTTACCACAACTGTACAGTTTTTAATGAAGAATTCTAGAAGTAGTTTTAATAAAATGGAATAAAACTAGGAAACTTCTGACCAATCACTGAGACTGTTTTATTTCACAATTATGATTAGTTTAAAAGTCTAAAGTTTCTGCCACATTTTTAGTCCGCAAGTTAGGTCAGTTAGAAATGGGGGGAGGTTCTTTGGAACTGTCGACAATCTACCTTAGAAACAGTATGGTCTCAAAATAGTTGGATATTCCTTTTTTTAAATAAGGTTTCAAGGCTTTCCCTGTAAGGACAAGAAAAACAAGAGACCACACTGCTCTTCAGCAGACCCAGAAGAAGGTCTGCTTTTGAGATATTAAAGGAAGTAACCAGATTTGCTGCCTGTGAACAATGCAACATTTGGAACCGGAATGGTAACCAAGACTATCTTACTTTTCTTTTCAAACTTTACAGTCCATAAAAAGGTTGATTCAACTAATATTTGAAAACTGCACGCATGAGACAGGACAGAGGAAAAGTTATTCCTATGAAAACAGCCTATTCTTAAAAGTTTTTTCCTACATGTAGGAATTAGATCTTATTTTGCAGTACTCATTAATTTGTATTACATACAGCAACACCTTCACTGATCGTTAATGCAAGATAGAAATAAATTATACAAATACTGGCTTCCATCCAGGACCTAAGCAAAGATTGGTTTCAGTCTTCTTTCACAGCTATTTGTTTAGATTTTTTTTAATCTGAACTTGCTCACACTTTAATTAGACATGAACAGGATAAAGTTGGTTATTATGTACAAGATTTGAACAACCACTGTTTACTTTTACTTTGAGGTCTTAAAACAAAATTCTGTACATACTCCCATTTTTCAATTATTTTATACCTTCTGGTTTGCCAGATTTCACTTTCCAGTCCTTAATGCTTGTCATTTCTTTCTCTGCTTGTCAAAGAATCCTTCTGTGATCCTTTATTTTCTCCCCATGAATGCACCTCTACCATCTTAATCTTCTCAAGAAACAGAGCCTACTTAATCTCCTACTGTGACATATATAATTGCATTTATTCACAGGTATCCACAAAACTATGCTTCTACCTGTAGAGCACATTTCACCCTACCAATGCAAAAGTACGCATTTGCCTACGTAGCTGCATAAATGCTAGAACAAAATCAATTTTGGTAAAGCACTTCCAGCACAGATGTAACCCCATTCCAATGTTTTATGGAAGTCTAATACCATACTTTCATATTTGTAAAACTAGGGATTATTCATTAAAAAGAATACTATATGCATATATGATTAACATGAGCTACCCTGCCCACAGATTACCTCTCCTCCAGCAGTCTACCTTAATCTGAGGTTTGCATCCACAGAAAACCATTGCTACCTTACCACTGTTCCTCTCTCCCAACTCTCCTAACAACAGAAAGCATCTGCCAAGAATATAGGGCAACTGTAAGGTGAGGAGAAGATGGCTTATTTAAAGACTTACTTCAGGGAATGATACCTTAAGAGAGACTTAAATTACCTAAATTGAACAAATGATACACTAAAAAGCTGTAATGCCTTTATACAATTCCTTTACTCAACTAAGTAATCAAAGAAACCAGATTTGTTTGACAGGAGCTATTTTCCATAAAAGTGTATTTGACTATCACTCATTCAGTTTTATACTGCTTCTTTCAAAATAATTTAGTTTATCTACCATTTTTCCTGTAACAGCTTTGAGTCTAACTGACTTTGATTTCAAAAGAAATATCCTATTTCTCTTTCTGAATGTTGGAATACAAGTCTTCTCAACTTTTCCTAGTGCCCTAAGAACACCAACAAGAAGTTACAAATTAATAGCTCCATGAAGTTAGTATATCTGTATAACATCCTCCCTAGTTGTGGATGTATTACATGGTATTCTTAGATTATCAAAGAAAAAACTATCCCACTTCTGCCTAAATATCAAACAAGAGTACTTACTAAAAATTCCCCTTATTCTGATACGAACAATCTTGAAACATGTATGTTATTAAGATTTTTCCATGATAGGTATCTTTGTGGTTTCTGCCAACCGTGGATTTTTCTGGAGTACTTCAAGCTTACCATATCTACTTTCTATTCTTGTAATGCATACCAGTTGTGCTTATACATTGTTTTCCAATTATAACTGCTGTCTTTGTTTTGTCACTATACCTGAATGGACCTTAAGTCAGGATTACCCTGTTCTTTAATTGCCAAAAAGCCAATATTCTCTAATCAACTCTTCTTAACAAGCTTTCAGCTTTCAAGTTTGTCTAAATGTATTTTTCCAAACCACTGAACAGAAGAAGATCCTCTCATTAGAAAACTAATTCTTTTCAAAAATGAAGCATTAAACACTAGGTCTGTTCTGTTTGCCTTATGCACATGGTCATAATCATTAATCCTTTGGCAACAACTGGCTTCTTTATACAGAGTATATAGTAAATTTATAAGTTTATTTATCGTAAGTAAATCCAAAGTTATCCAAAATAGTTTTCTTCCTACTGATTATAACAATTTCTGGGTTAGAAAGAAATTGATGATGTTTTGCTACTGGCCATACAATACGCCTGGTCTAGTTTCCCAAGTTGGGAACTTCTGTAACACCACCGTTTCTTCTGCCACATATCCCCAAAACATGCTTAGACAATAACGCATCCATTTCTGTGGGTTCAGAGGATTGTAAAAGTAATGCTGGATTTTGTTAGGTAGCTATCTGATCAACAAGCTTTGAAATATCACAGAATGGGTAAGGTTGGAAGGGACCTCAGAGATCAGCTAATCCAACTCCCCTGCTCAACAGGGTCACCTAGAGCATGTTAGACAGGGTTGCATCCAGGCGGGCTTTGACGATCTCCGGAGAAGGAGACTCCACAACCTCTCTGGGCAACCTATTCCAGTGCTCTGTCACTCTCACAGTAAAGAAATTCCTCCTTATATTCAGGCAGAACTTCCTGTGGTTCAGTTTCTTCTGTAGATTCCTATTCCATTACTCCCAACGAAGCGTTCCAAACATGATTTGCTATCATCATTACTTGATCCTTCTGGACAAGGAAATGCTCAGTTCTCTTCCCTGTGATCATGTCACCAGTCCATTTCATCTATTTCTACTCTCTTGCACTTTAACTGGCAATTTCTGAACCTGGCTGTCCAAAATGAGAAAACACCTGCACAATCTTGAAGTTATTTCTAAATCACCTATATTCTTCTTCAGTACAATCACCAGCTTATGAACCAATAAATTCTTCAGTCTCCCAGAAGAGAGACATACATTCTGAACTGCTTTTTGCTGTTAGTTCCTTGGTTCAACAGATTTACTAGGTCTCAAATTTTACCACAGATAAACAAAAGGAAGCACACAACTTCCTACAACTTTCAGCCAAGCTCACCTAGAAGAATGACATATGTGAAATATTTCTACTTCTTCCCAAGAGGAAGTGATTATCTACTTGAACTACTGAGCCTGATCACTTTAGAAATTACTGTGCCATTACACTGGCTCCAGGAGAACTAGGTTTCAGTACACTACAGAATTTCCAAGTATCTAAAATATAGACTTTGTTGACTCCAAAATGCTCAGGAAAAGAAGAGAACAAGAAAGGCACAAATTTCAATTCCTATCAGATCTTCAGACAGTGAAGATCATATGAAGACCTGCCTGAAATGCAAAATTGCTATTTCCTTGTAGAACTTCCATATAGAACAGAAGTGAAGATCTGATTTTGCATTTTCACATGTATCTTTCTAGCAGCAAACGGTGTTAAAGTCTGCAGAACTAGATTTTTTGTTTTGTGAGTTACCGACTTGTTTGTTTGCAATAGGCATTCTGAGTCCCAGGTCTTAACTGTTTGCTTAAACTTTCATAGCTGTTAAAATATACTGAGAATACAATCCCATGTGATTCATAGATTTAGATATAGTTTTGCTAATATCTCTGCATTCACTTATTATTATAAACTAAGAACTCTGTCTTGCCTTACTTAGTATATTGATGAATTAAGATATAGAAATGTATCTTTCAAAGACTCACAACTAAACTATCCTCTCTTTTCTCTTCCCCCAACTAAAGGTTATTCTTTCAGCCCCTTTTCTCATCTTTGTCATGAACATGATTTTTTTTAAGCCATTGCAGACATCCAAATTCAGTACACAACAAGTGACTAGATTCAAAAGGCACACAGAGCTTGTGGAATTGTGGAATTTCTTCAGTTCTTGGTAAGTTTTATCTGTGACTTGAAAGCAGAAACCCTTCACTATCCTTCACTTCTAGCTGTAAGTACATGCATTTACAAAAAAGTATGATTATCCAGTATTGGAATACTTTGTCTCAAAACTCAAAGAAGCCAAAAGACCTATACTGGATTCCACAGTCCAGTTCTCTGAAGTTGTATTTTATCCTGTATTTGGTTAAACACAGGTATTCACAACTATAAGATTATCTATGTTACAGTTCTTTTATATCCTTTGATATCTACAATCTGAATACAGATTTAGTTGACAAACACAAAAATACTTGCAGTTCAAACATTTAATATGAACAAAGGACAAAGCAAAAAAGATCTGAACTCCTTTACCACCTGGGATACTAATCTTCTGGTCGGGAATAAGTATTGCTTACCAGCAAAACAGAAATGCGCTTGGTATAATTCATTTTCTTAAAGTATCCATACTGAGGAGACAGTAAGAAAGCATTAGGGGAACTTTATAATGAGGGGAAACAGAATAGAAGTCTAGTTTCCAGATTCTGGAGTCATATGCAATTAAATTCAGTAACCATTAAAAAAAAAAAAAAAAAAAAAAAATCCTAACTTCCCTCTGACTTCAATCATTTTTTTTTTCATTCTCCCTTTCTAACCAGTTCCTCTTTCAAAAATTCCCAAACCTGATGTTTCAATTTACCTTATGCAGGTAGGTCTACAAAACCCAGATTTCTCCTTTTTGCTTTCAAGGCACTAAGCTGTCTGACACATTACTGAAGAATTCTGAAAATACTATAGTTTCAGTGTTTTTCAGTGCTAGCTTAATCACAAACACAGAACTGAACCTGCTGCTAGGACAAACACTTAGTGCCTCATTTGCAGGAAAGTACACAGAAGAGTTTAAATGCATATTAATATATCAGCTGTATTACTGGTGCAGCTACTCAGCACTGCTGACAATAATTCCTCTCCAAACTGAATGCACTCTTTTGTATTCCATTACATCCCTTTCTTTCCTCAGTTCTTGTCCACCATCATTTCTTCCCCACTGGAGTCCTCTGAACATTTAGAAGCAAAGAAACAAGCTGTCAGGCCCCAGATTTTACTTTGTATCGTGTTGAAGCCTAGCTCAGTGTAGCCCTGGTCTACAATCAAGACTTCTATATATTAGATGCCATGACAACAAGAATTATAATTGATATTAGTAATGAAATAATAGCAAATGGTTTCAGAGTAGCAGGTGACAAGAAGGTTGTTGCAAGAGCAGAGTTTCCCAGAAGTGTAACGAACAACAGCTGTAGACATGGAAACAAGAGAAAACAACTTGGAAAATGAAGTCTTTGATAGGCTTGCAACCAGGATAAAAACTGCTAGAAATACTGCGTTTGCTACAGCAAAGGCAATTTGAACCCACTGTAATTAACTTCTGATGCAATCTTGTTAACGGGATATCAATAACATGCCTCTTGGGAACAGGTAACACTTTAAGATAGAAAAGCCTAGTACGAAATCCATTTTAAAATATCTGATATATACCCCTCTGACAAGGTCTACATACTTGAGACTAAAATTCTTGAATGCCTAATAATACAGCAGAATCAAATTCTTCAAGTAGATATACCTAAAAGACTAATCTCATCAAAAACAGAAATCAGCTTAATGCTATAATATGGAAAAATAGTTTCATAATTCACTCAATATAGCAAATTTAAAAACATGTTTATGGTTGTTTAAAGGAAATTAAACATCAAGAAAATCCACTCTTGCAATTACACCCAGATTTGCTTTCAGAACTGTACGTAGGAAGAAAATGAAATTTCAAGAGATCAGAATAGTTATGGATTTGGAAAAAAGTGAGACAGCAGTGAAACTATCATAGCCACATTAACCTAAATGAATAAACTTTTGAAAATCTGAACGAATGTAAATTCATGCTCTATTATTTAAGGCTTATGTTGAAAACCAAAATTCCAATAGGGTTAATTTTTTATTTTCCTCATATCAAATCACCCTTAGTCTTTCCTTTGTCTAAAATTATTTAGTTGCTTTTATTGATAATGTTTAGAAAACAAATGCATGCCAGAGGTTAAGTAAAACACAGCATCTGCTTACATAAAATAATCTGCCTAACGAAGTTTCCAAGCTAAGAATCCTAAGTATAGCAAAACCATTAGATCATAAAAATCTGTAAATTTGGTCTCCCTTGTTCAAAGAGGATGAGGAGGTTTACTCTATTAGCCTTTTACTAATGAAAAAATTATATTGTTTTGTAATATACTTACAAGCATTATCTAAAAGCACATTAATTTGTTATCTCAAAGTGAATAGCTCAAACTACTGGATTTGTTGCATACTATCAGAATTCTTCTTTCATTACTTCAAATGCCAATAGGAAAGAAATGAAAATCCATAGAGACTCCTTACCTCTACATGAAAGGTAAAGATGGCATAAAACAAAAGATGATGGCATACAGCAAGACTGTATTCATAACTGAAACAGAGGAAAAAAGGGAGTGGGCGGTAGAGCAACTAGAGAAGAGTACAAGGACAGGCTTCTACATTCATTGCACAAAAATATTTGGTCGTGCAGCACAATTTATGAAACATGGTGACTCAGCAGAAGCTCAAGTAGCTCTTCATTTTACTTTAATTTACAATAAATCAAATGGTAATTTTGGCAAACATGGAGCCTGGAACCATATTAAGAAAATAACAAGGTATTTTCAATAACCAAGTGGGTTTTTTGTTAGCACAAATCATCTATAGCTTTTGATGGCATTTCTTTCCTTGGAAAAATGGATTAATTAGTAAAACCAGAATGTTTCTAAACATAATAAATTAAAACATTATAAATTTTACTCTCCTTTTCAATATTTAAAATAACTTCAATTACCTCTGTTATATGAATTTAAATTGAATAGTTTATCAACATTGCAAAATAATTCATTATTTTAATGTGATAATGTATCTGATCTTGATAGTGTAAACAATATGCATGAGAAGCATAGCACCTGATACATGTACACAATTTTTGTGACTAAATGGGCCATTAATCATATACAGTTAATCACAATGTAACTGAAACAAGAGGCTACCATTTTCATTTTCTCCTACAGGTGCTGAAAAAAGCAGTTCAGACTGTATTCTGTATGTACATTTCATGTGTGACACTGGCTTCTTGTACCTGTGTTTGTGGAAAATTTTCTCATAATTTTTTAAATGCTTCATAAGTTTGATTTTGGAAAAGACAAACATTCAATACAAAATGAAATTTTCAGTTTCCAAACAGTTCAGGACTATTTGTTTTAAAGGTGAAAGTATTAAGGCTTTTTCCTAAGAAGTTATTCGTATGTCTACTTGACCTTCCCACTAAATAGCTTTTTGCCATAGAATACTGCAGAGAAAACTTTGTACAGATCCCCCCTCTTTTTTTTTTTTTTTTTTTTTTTTTTAATATATAAAAACCTCAATCTTATGGTAACACAGTCTTAGGCAAAATTAACCAACTGAAATGAACATCATGAAATTGAAGGACGCAGAGATTACACTGAACTACAGGAAGACAGTGCACTTTATAACACAAATAATTTCAGCATTCAAATAAAGGTCTGGCAGTGATGCTGCTAACACCACCAGGGGTGAAAAAAACCTTTTAGCAAGATATTTGCACTTACTAGGGA
The DNA here is from genome assembly GCF_028389875.1 of Rhea pennata. NCBI lineage: Eukaryota > Metazoa > Chordata > Aves > Rheiformes > Rheidae > Rhea > Rhea pennata. The sequence goes on from NC_084663.1 coordinate 15,767,534, forward strand.
TGCAGACATACCACCTAAACCAGTGGCATTCAAAAATACTGCAGATGGCTCTGAGCCACTAATATAGTTAAGTCATTCTCAGCAGGACTAATACTGCAGGCAAAGCACCACAGTAGCCTGGCTATATAATTTCTATTAATCAAATTAGTTCAGTTATTCCTACAGAACACTGCATTGTGCTACATAGGCATATGTTAGACTATTTTAGAGGACATCAGGTCTTGTACAATTCAGTAAATTGTAATGCATCTATACCCCTAAGCAAAAATGCCATGAAAGCAATTTTTCCCTCTAGATTGATCTGTGTTGATTCCTATTTGAGAAATTATGCACTGCAATATTAATAACAACACATTTGTCTCCTCTATGTACTAGCAGTCAAAGAGCTCAGAAACATGATAGCACAGTCCTTCCTCGGCTTAACTGTAACTTAGTTTAGCACAAGATCTAGCTCTGCAATTGTACACTCTAAATTTTTGCCTGCAATAGGAGAGAAAAAAAAAGTCAATCTCTGAATATGCTATGGAAAGAAAAGGGAGACAGTGAATGACAGCTACTGCAGAATCTATGGCAGATGTTCAGACAGCTTATTTCTGGCAGAGTATCACTGTAACTTTAGTAATGCTTATGTTATAGTTGTTATGCATCTGTACAAAAGTGCAAACTGTGGAAACAATAGGTACAGTTAATTATAATTTTCAATAGCTATGGATAACTGGCATAAAATAGCTATGTGCAAATGTTTACTCAAAGGGAGTTATATGTTTCAAACAAATCAGAGCTGTTATTTGTTTCCTGAATACTGACCAACAGTGCTTAGTATTTTGATAAACACAAAACACTACTCATCATAATTCCCAAGTATTAAAAACTTAAAGAGTAATTTAACATCTTTGTTGAAAACAGCTGGCTGGGAAATGGATAGCTTGCCTTCTTTTTTAGCAAAGGAAAAAGGTACGGTATTTACATTCACACAGTCAGTACCTCCTTCCTTCTTATGCTCAATGCATTCTCCTAGAGAGTTTTGACATAAGATTTTGAAGGTCAATTTTTGCAGCACTCTGGTAATATGATGAGCTGTGTGAAGTTAACTTAATGTCAGTCATAAAATGAGTACTCAGAACAAAAGTACTTGGGTCAGACAGGTGAGCTGAAGGTCTTTGAGGAGGTTTATCTACTATTTCATCTGAAGGAGTGATAAGAGGCTGAACTAATGTAATGATATCAATCTTCCAGTCACACTATTCTAAGATTCCAGGAGGTAACTGGGCACAGTGCCCATCAGCCCAGCAAACCAACTTATTGAAGGCAAACTTATTTTTTAGCTGGACTGCTTAATGTTATGTATATTTTATAGACACACACACACTTTTCTGTTACATCTCTGGGAAAAGGGAAGTAAGTGGCAGGTCAACTTACTCATCCTCCTGCTTCAAGGCAAGAGCACCTGTACCTGAACTTTTCCCAATATATGTTTGTCTAAACTGCTTTTAAAGGACTTTAAAATCCATTTCAGATTTCACGGCTCACCTGAAATTAATAGGCTGAAATTATCCTTGCAGACACTTTCACTCACATTTTACATAGAGTTTCCTTTGGTTCAGTTTAGGATTATTACTTTCTGTTGTGATCGGAATGGGTATGGAGAGCTATTTACTCCCTTCCTATTTGAAACAGCTTTGATCTGAAGAATTTTACTTTGCTTCTCAGTCCCCTCTTCTCTGAGGTGAAGAGCCTCACTTTCACTCTCCTCCCACCATCCACCGTGAAGATCTTCAGTCATCATCATGCCGTACTTAGGATTTTTTCCAGTTAACCTACATCCTCCTCAGATGAGGTGCCTCAAAAGGGACTTGATACTCCAGCTGAAGCATGAACAAAAGAAGATTTACTTCAAGTACCTTGCAAACAATATCCTTTCTTAGAAGGATTGATATGAATTTCATTGCCAACCATACCATGCTGCTACAAAACAAGTGAACAAGTGGCTTGCCCTCAACTTGACCTCCACCTGAGCCCCAGTCTCTCTACAGAACTATTACCTAAACACTCTTTTCTCATATTTCTGCTGTTAATTAGTACTATTTATCACTAGGACTTTGCAATTTGCTAGAAAAATAAAGGGAAACAATTCAACCAAGACAGATCTGCAATTTGTTAAGAATATTCTTTATTCTGTTTCCCAATATACTTTCCATTCCTTCCTGCTTGTTACTTGTAAATTTGATAAGGATATACCATATCACATCATTCAAATCATTAATGAGAAAATAGCCAGGTGCAGAACATATTTAAACTAAGGCTCAATTTTGCTGTGCAACAATGAACAACTGATGACTACTTTTGGGGTAAAATTTTCTCAAAACTGCTACATCCACTGCACAATATTTTCATTTGGATTATGTTGTTCTAGCTTGGTAGGGGGACAGTGTCAAGAGCCTTATTTAAGTCAAAATACAGTACAGTCATTGCTCTCTCATCAAAAGACCTGTTACACTGCCAAAGAAGAAAACATGGTTGATTAAATAAGATTAATTCTTTACAAATTTATGTGGTCTACTATTTAAAGGGCATTTTTATATTCTAGACTCCTACAAATAATTTATTTATTCCACAGTCTGTTTGCTTAAGGAAGTTAAGTTAATTTGAGATGTCTAAATAAAAATAGGAACCAGTAAGATCTATTTTCAGTAAAATAAATTCTCCAGTCTTCTGGAATCTCATTTCTCTCCCCCGCCAGGAGTTCAAGATAATCACTAAGAACAATGAGATTACTCTCAAAACCAGTTGAGATACACTGGGATGAAGTTATCATTTAAAAAGAGGGAAGAAAAAAAATAACACCCATAGCCTACTAGATATCTTAACAGCAACAGAATTCAAAGAGCTGTTCTAGAACAGCAAGAGGGAACGTCCTACAGAAAGCCATAAAAATTATATCTTTAAAATATTTAAATATACAGATATATACGTATGCACTCAAAGAAATACACTCTTCCTTCTGCAGAATAAGTCCATGTCTTAACAGCTACACAGAAAAAAAAGAAACTAGATTTAAGTTTAAAATACTTAGAGAGTTTTTACTCTGTTTAACGTCACAAGCATTTTCAAAGACAGACCATGTAATGTTACTGCACCATATAATGATGTTCTACAAGAACACAGTATAAAAAGAAACTGTGAATTTCTACAGAGAAAATTAATTCTTTCCCTCTATAAAGCGTATCTTGTATTACTGTATGATACAAACTGGGTGACAAGAGTCGTAAAACTATAGATAGCTTCATGATCTTTACAATGGCATTCCCTTTCAGCAGAAACTCCAGGGAGCCGCACGTGGAAGGAATACTAGAAAAAGTTCACTGAAAGAGAGAAACTGCAATACTGGATGAGGCACAAGGTCCCACCAATGCAACACTCAATAAGGCAGCCAGACAAGAGGTCATTTACTCCCCTACATTGCTTGTTATTTTGATTCTAAAAGACATACCTGTATCCAGATTTTTCTAGACTTTTCCTTGTATAAATGATGTCATGCCCCATCATGCTTTTCTTATAAAGATGAAGACTCCTTTTTTTTTTCCTTTTTTTTTTTTTTCTTCTCTCCCTCGTCCTTACAGGAGAGTTTTTCAGGTCCAAGATCACTGTCACTTTTCTTGGCACTTTAGAAAACGGCATTACTGCTACCTACATTATGCCAGCTACTTTAGGGCCTTTCAGACACAGTCAAATAAACTTCTTTTAAACTCTGTTTCACCTAGTATCATATATATCCTAACCAATTTCATTTTTTTTCTATCCAACATGCTTGTCTTTGTGCTCGCCAAACTCAGCTTTATTGCTTGGAAGTTCTCAAGTCCTTTATTGTCTTAAGCCTGAATAACTGCCGTATGCAAGCTTTACTACGTCGTTGTAAAGATCATGCTATCTATCTAGTGCTTTTTCCATTTTAAATAGACTTCCCTATCTGATGATATTTTGCCTCTTACCCTACCATCATTTACATTTAAAGTAAGGTCATGGTCACAGCTCCACCCATCCTCTCCTCTCCTAAGTTGCATGAAAGTCAGTACTATCTTAGCAAAGGAGCTGCTCCAGGACACCTCAAAAGAATTTCAATAGATCATTTCATCTTCATTTTATGGCTGCACAGCCTAGTCACAGATTAAGTCTGGGTGTACAAAAGAGTAAAATTATGGCTGCTGTGAGAGCCTATTTCAAAGTTTTACATGCACACAAGGTCATTCAAGCAAATAAATTCACTCACTGTGAAATAAATTATAACAGAATCATACACAGAGACTAGTTTATTATAATTAAAAGACAACTAGGCATTTATATGAATAATGATAACATCAGTTATACGTATCTAACAAAAAATATAAATTTCTTACTGTCCAGAAGCCAGTTCCATAACTGATAGATGGAATTAAGAGTCAAACTAGACATTAGTTCCACAGCTAAGAATTTTTTAAATCTTCATTTGCTCAGACCATTTTCCGAGACAATAGTTTCTACATACTCATATAAAGACACCAGATTTCTTAATGCTTGTAAAATTCCTTCTGTGCACGGGAACTGTATGTAACATACCTTCTTCTAGTCACGTGATATTGTTTAAATTTGCTTAGAAATGCTCCTATTTCACCTTACGAAATAAGTTATTGAAGTGTCACCAAGAAGTCTAATCAGGACATGTAACCCACTGTGCTAGGCACTGTGCTGACATCTGAGCAGGCTGCTTTCTTTACCTGCCCATATGCTGAACAAGATTTATGTAATATGAATGAAGAATGAGCACAAGAGAAACAGCCAATAGCCTATGCAATGGACTACCACAGCTCTGTTTCCACTTTGCTGGAAGACACAAAGTGAGGAGGAGAAGGGGAGGGAAAAAGAAAGGAATATAGTGGAAAAGTTTTTAAATATTTAAATACTTTCATTAAAATACAATAGCATTTCATCTCTAAAGAATTACACAGAGAATTCACTTTTTATTCTTACTATGCCAAGCTGGAAAGTCAATTTCAACAAATCTAGAAGTTTAACACAGAGGCATTTTGTATCTGCTTTAGCTTTTAGTGCAGCTCTCAGTAAAAATATTACTAAATGCTTTCAGAGTAAATCTACAGTACCTAATGGCATCAACTGGATTGGAGCTCTACGGCCTAGCAGCCAAAAACACCCTTGTCAGTAAAAGCTACTGTTGCTTGTAGTTTCTCTGACAAAGGAGGATTAATCCCTATTTCAATCTCCTTCTAAGATTTTATAGTTTTATGTCTTTTCCCCTCACTGCAAAATAATATTCAAACCACAACTGACTATAAAATGTATTTTATACCACCACCAAGCAAAGAGCACCCAGTGCCCGTGCCCTGCGCGTCCCACCCTCAGTGCCACAGCGCACTACATCGCGCTTCCCACCTGGCCAAAGCACAGCTTTCTGCAAGCTCACTTCGAGCCCTTGCACCCTCTCTGCCCTACTGCCCCACACCACCACCTCCACCCTGCAGACGACCCACACCGCCCAGTGCTGCCCAAGGCCACGAGGACAGGAGAGTGCTTCCCCACACACACTGCCCTGGCCACACCTCAAACTCCAAGCTATATCCAGTAAACCACTACGTCGCCACGCAGGACCCCTCCAGCTCCTTACGCTCCTCACCCTCTCTGCTACTCTGGCCTCACCACGGGTGTTCTTAAGCGCTCAGGTGCACCAAAGCCTGGGCTCCATGGCCAGCAGCGCCGAGCAGAGGCCACCTGGGAGGTGGTAAGATTGTAGTGGGCAACGGAGAGCTAATGAGGGATGGGGGAGCAACGTAGATGAAGAGAAAAGGGAGGAAAAAAAGGAAGAGATATCAGAAAAAGAGGGTAAAGGACAAATGACAGGAGACAAGATTTCATCTGGCCACAGGCCACCCAGAATTAAATTAAGGGCCACAGGGCTCCCCCTGTAGACTGTAGGATGAAACTCAAAAGCACTTCCTAAGGACACACGCTTCCTTTTATATTCAACGATAGTAATTACTCAGGCTTGAATACGATTCAGAGAAAGACCAAGTATTTGTAAGAATAAATTCAAAAAACTGTGACACTAACACAAGAAAGTGAATGTTTTTTCAATAATTAAAAAAGGGGGGGGGGGAGTAATGAAATTTAAAAAAAAAACTTTAAAATTGCATAAGGAGAAAAAAAAAATCAGATTTTGCCATTAAACTACACTAATTATTTGAACAGACTATCATTCCCAGTAATCCCCTAAGACTTGTAATTCAGGTAATTAAGAGACAGTATTTACTTTATTTATCATGAACCCAGAAGGGGAGCCCAAAACAGAAAGACACACTGGAAAAAAACATTCTGTCTTAGAATGCTACAATTGATGCTCAAGTGCTTCAGTCAAACTGTTATACTAAATAAATACATCAACTTTCCATTTGCAACATAGCATCTGTTAATTATAAGACTAAATCATTGTCTAATAACTTTTTGATTACACAGTATGAAAAGAACAGTAGTGACAAATATGCACAATAAACCTCAAGCTGATTCTGAATGTTTGATAGTTCAACCCTCCCACAACCTATTTTTGGAAGCTGAAATTTGAATACCATTAAACCAAAAGAGAAATAGCTGGCAAGTTACCTACACAACAGCAATGACAGATCTCCAAGACTAATGTGAGGTTCTTCAATGCATCCTGAAGCACAGTGTGGAAATAACCAAGCTAGTTCAGATACTGAAAGCAGTCTAGCAGTACAACCCAAGTGTCATGTGAACTACTTTACCCCTTTTCCTAGAACCTGATAAAAAGCAGGATAAATTAGTCACTAGGGCAGCAAAATGCTTCCAGTATCTGAATTAGTTTAGACATTTGTATGCCATACCACAGATAGCTTTCATAAAAATCACAAAGCCAAACAATTTTTTGAGATGCAAACTATAATTTAAATTATATCTTATTATAATGCAATGATTTCCAAAAGCTAAACATGCAATCTGTTGCCTCTTCAGGTATTTCATACAAGCACAAGCCAAAAAAGAAAATATATAATAATTGTCCCCTCCCAATAGTTGCCCAAAAGTTATTACCATACAATAACTGTATCTGGAAAAGTCAAGTGAAAAAAAACACTGAGGGAACTAATGCTAGCCATCATGTATCAACTTAAATCAGAAAGCAGACTGAGAACTATAGTAAAATGTTTTAGAAATTACACTAGTGTTTCACTTGGAAAAATCAGAGAAAGCCATGAGAACACAAGCTAAAAACGCCTCCAAAAATAACTAAGAAGGACTCACCAAGTTCATTGAGACTCTGGGCAGCTTTTGTTATCTCTCTGCTTCCTCCTTGCAGCTGTCCTTGAAGTCTCTTACTGAGATACAAGATGCGTATTATTCTCCGCAACAAGTCACATGCAGCCTACAGAAAAAAACACAGCATTAGGGGACATTATCATCACACTTTGACCATATAATTTTAGGCCTCAAAACTAGAAATATCTTAACTAAAAGTGTCTCCTAAATGAAAGTATGAATGTGAATAAAAACAAGAGATTGACGAAAATCAAAATCCCCCTTTTTAAGGATTACTTTTACAAATTTTATGCAAAATAGAATAAATACTTTCAAAAACTGGAAATTACATTCCTAGTGGTATTGAGATTATGCTGTCATTACTAGAAAAAAAAAGAGAGGAAATCAGAACCCTAAGACAAAGACACGTTCTATTTACAACCAGAAGCGAGTTTTATTTTATATTTTGCACTTTAAGACTCCTCCTCTCCCCAAACTTTAGTAAAATTAAGAAGTGGGCTTTACCAATCAAAGACTGTTGTAAAAAAAGAAAGAAAATGTCAACATTTGCCTCAGAGGACAATAAAACTTAAAGGCTCAAAGCTGTTGCATATTTTGATATTTATGGTGAGGATGTACGTAAAAAATCATTTTCATCAAAAATTTTGTAATGCCAGTCAGCCTTATTCCAACAACTGTTAACTCACACTATTACATTCTTGACTAAAAAAATGATCAGAAATATGTGTATGTAAATTTTCATAAAACATTCATTTATGCTTTCATTAGCATCAATTCAGAGTAAAAGCACTGCGGATATCCTAATCAAATACAATTAGCTCACAACTTTTCACTCAACTAACATTTTGAAACAGGTTTTCTCCTTTTATGCAGTAAATGATAGGGACAAACAAACAGTAGGAGTTAACACTAGGCACATAACGGATTCTGTGAAGTCCTATAATGAAAGAAAGTTCTGATGACAGCAGATACGAATCAAGTACAAGCTGCTACCGTAGATGTACAAAAGTCAGTTTTACACTACACCAACTATTTAAATCACCTGCTTGTCATGTAATATAAAAAACACATCAACCACAAGTTTCTATATTGACTGATTCATCCCCATGGCAAGTACATACACTGTTGTAAACAAACCTACTGAAGGTCCTTCCTAGGAAAGGATTGTTTAGAAGTACATAGCAACAGGAAGAGTATTCAAGATGCCTGGAAGTCTTTATGGAAAAAAAGAACATTTCTGAGATAGATCATAGAAATAAGAACGATCATACAGAGTTCATTAGGACTGGATGGGGTCAGTCAAGTCAGGAGGTTCATGCAGTAGTAGAAGCAACATTTTGGAATGGATAAAATCTAAAGCAGAGTTCAGAAATGTAATTTAGGTGAAGGTAAAGAAAATATGTGAATTTCAATACAGTCACAGGCATCACTGTGAAACTTGTTAATCTGACTGCAGATGATGGAGATGGGAGGTAAACATGGAATGTGAAGTACTACTGAAGAGAAAGTCTGCCAAAATATTTGTTATGAACAGCAAAATGAAATTAATCTGTGTTACATACACATATACAAAATATTCAGTATCTGACAGACTTTCAACCCCTTTTTTAAACTCAGGTTGATGTTTTGAAAACCAACACTAAAGTGCACATATGAAAACATACACAAGTGAGTCATTTCAACAAATATTCACTGAACTGAATAACTGGTAAATCTCTTTGGCAAGCTAGCACAAACCAATGAAAATACAGTATTTGTAGCTTAATGTTATTCAAATCTAGACACAATAAAGGAGAAAAATTAAGAAATGCCCCACTGAGACAAATCACTGAAAACACAATTACTCTCACTGCTTTTGGCACTATCAGAGAGTCTGAAGCACAGGTTTCCTAAGCATTAGAAGGGGACTTAACCACATGATTTCTATTATCATTAGTAAGAATCAAGTGGGGCTTATACTACTTTGAGACATTAAAGCATTATTTTTATTAATTCATCTAGCCCTTCACATCTTTGTACGAAGTTTCTCCAAGAGGAATGAAAAATAGCTTCATTTAGCACACTGCACTTCACCAAAGAAAAGGGCACTGTATTACTTCTACGCTTTCAAATGTAATTATTTTCTAATCCAATTGTGTACCCCTGGCTAGCTTTTTCCTAGGTATTCAGCTTCAGTTATCTTCTGACCATCTTTTACTTTACATGCCAAAGGACAATTCTGTCTTCATTTGCTTGTTGCTCATTATCTCTCATCCCAAGAAACAAACATAGCAAATTACCTTTTAAAAGGATTAACGAATTGATTGAGAGATTAATAAAGTTACATGCAAAAGCAAAGACAAAGTTTTAACTTTTAGCCCTTGAACTAGAAAAAAAAGGGGGGGAGAAAAAAAAAATCAAAGTACACTGAAAATAAGACGCACTCTTAACTTCATAGTGATCGTTACCACATTGCACCTTGACAAAAATTCTGTTTCATCTGTATTTCCATTTAACGGAACGTTCAACTTAACAAAACTCTCAGTTGTTGTACAAGAATGCAATGTATTATCTAACAGTGGGGTAGTTCATTGGTGCTAGATCATATAACTCTATGGGATATGAAAAAACAAATTTGACCATGTGCACAACAAGCATCTGAATGAATTCCTTCTTGGATGAAAGCTTTACAAAAGTATACTACATCAGCGAATGTTTCCTGAAAAAATTCCACTGTTCAAGCATGAATTAATTCAGAAAAAGGCAGTGGTTTTACTAAGATCGGAAATAAAACTTGATTCTTCTGGAAATTACATTACGGTTATCTTTTGAAATTTAAAGCAGCATATCAACACTAAGAGAGATATTATTGCTATAATTAAAACAACCATAAACCCTCTTATTTTTAATCTCGGGTTAGTTTTAAGAAATTATTGGGAATGACAATTATAAAAAGAGGACCACTTGAAACTGTGCCTACTTCTGCCAGACCATATTTGCAATTGAATGTATACAGAGCAGAATCCTGAAGAAGGTTAGTTGTCTGATCATTCTTCACACTACATTTCTATTTAGCTACTACAGTACCAACAGGAAATCTGTTATTAGTGAAGATTTTAAAGTGAATAATTTTAAAATACAGAAATAACTTTTTTAAAAATAAAAAGCTTTAATAATCAGGTATTATAGGAATTTTTAAAAACAAGTATCTGAAATTAAGAAAACAGGCAGCAACACTTGGTTAGACGGAGCTGAACAGAAAACAACCCTCTAAAGTACAGATTTTCCAACTACATATTTCAGCTGTTAACTAATCTCAATCAGTTTGTGATCCGCCAAGGAAAGACTATGAATGTGCTCTGAAGAGGACAGTATGATTTAAAGTAGGAAGTAAGCTTTGCAAGTCTACTGCTTCCCTGGGATGCCATGAAGCTGTAAGAGTAGAGGAAGACACAACATAAACAAGCACGAAGTAGAGATTTAGAATTCAGGACTAGATTTGAAGTTTGACAACAAATTTGCAGCAAGAATATTTATGAAAAAGCCAGACTATATTAAAAACAATTAAGGATGGCAAAATCCAGCTTTATGCAAACCAAATATTCCTCAAGTTTGTGAGCAGTCTCATAGCAATCAATACAGAAGCACTGAAATAGCACAACTGTGAATATAAGAGGCCCTTAAACTCTACAGTGAAGCAAAGCATACCTGGCCAACCCTGTGAGCTTTGACAGTCAGCAATGTCTTTTACCAGTCATCTATTCTTTTTTTTAAAAAAAAAAACAGTTCATGTACAGTTAGTAGAAAAAGTAAATTTTAAAGTTTTAAACTGTCCCAGGCTACTAGTCTCACATATATGTTTGAGACAGAAGTGGGCAATTTCATGTCACAAACTGTGCTACAGCCAAAAAGCAAACTGTTTGCTATGCTGATGCCATTCCTTCCTGAACAAACAAGGTGGCCAGGTAGAGAGACAAAATATCAGTGTGTTTTTGGGATATAGGAATGCTGAGATTTCAAAGGCCTGCTGACTCAACTCTCCTTAACTCCAGCTTCATTTCATAATCTGGGTGTCCCAAGTTTCAATTCCTTCCAGTAGTGTAGCACTAACAGCATTCACAATAGATCTGCCAATACAGGAGGGGGCAGCAGCTCTCATGGAGAGGACAGGCTCTCACGGAGAAAATGGAGTCATCCTTCTATCTTGAGGTAAGGAGGCAGGTTTGGATGCACGATCTGCCAGGATGGGTAGCCTAGGAGGCTCCCTTTACCCTGCACTTCTTTGTCATCATGGTTTAGAACAAGGTAAGTCCACAGCCAAGACAATTCAGGTACTTCAAATTCCCTGGCATAGCCTGAGTAACACTGAAGTTGGCCCCTGGGCGCATGCTGCTTTCAGACTACATTAAGGTCAGAATAACACAAGTAACCTCTGTATGGCCATACCCCTGCTACAACACAGAGGAAGCAAAGAGCACACGAGAAACATTAAGAATGAGTCTCTGAACATGGACAGAGATCCCTCCAGATTTTGACTTTGTGTGAGGTCAGGGTAAATGTGATCATCACCTTTAGCGTAAATCTCTCCAATCCTTTCCACAACTGCAACATACATCAGAGAACAAAAATAACCTGCACCTAATTTGCCACATGGAAGTCCCAGCAGCAAAAACAACAAGAGCTGGAGTTGAAAAGAACAGGAAAAGGGCTGTACAAACTGGTCAAACAGAATATTAAGAGCCTCCTGCTGAATTTCACTGTTACTGAAAGTAATGTAGGAAATATCAAAACTCTGACCAAGAAACTAGAGCAGTTGCTCCACCAGCACTGATTAGAAACTGCATGATAGTTCAGCTTCACCTACTCTGTCATCTGTGGGTGACTGCTGTTTTACAGCAATCTACTTGAATTCATATCTGCAGCTCAAATTTCAGCCATTAAAGTTCTGTAAAGCTAAGGTAAATTTGTAAATAGAAACAATTCAACCAATACGTCATTTAACATGTAGAGATTTGGAGTTGTGTCGCTTTTCAGACCACAACAGTTACACTAGCTGCATGACTCCTGAAGATCTATGAAATAGCTCTCCACTATTATAAAACTTAACAGTAGAAGTATTTGATACTTCTTGCACTCTGCTTGTGAAAAGCTCTCTCCCTCTGCCCTCTTCTAACAAGCAACTACATTCTCTGTAAACTTCACTTATATTTAAGGACAGGGATAAAGACATATCTTAACATTTTTTAAACTCCAGAACCACTGTTAGCTCCAGAAGCTGCCTTCTGACTTCTGATCTTTAAAGATTTTATTCCCAAACTCTTTATACTAAACTGTATTTAAATGTGCATTAACTAAGAGAAAAACTTCTACAAAATTGCACCATAACATTACATGTTGAAAATACACAAACAGTAATGAGAGCTTAATTAATTTGTATTCTTACAACCCTTCATTCTTTTCTCTATCCATACAAAAATTAACCTAACTAGTGTTAATTTCAGTTTCCCAATTTTCAACGTGAAGTACTTCTTATGAGCTCACGAAGAGACACACAAATACTTAAATTCATCAAGAAATTCTGGAAACAAACTACAGTCTTCCAGAATATGCAAATTCCGCCCATATCTGATAATTCATCTTTTTGCATGCGCTAGAAAATTAGGAAACAAACATGATTTTTAGAACTTATTTTTAATACAACTTACTTGAAGCTTTGCTAGCTGAGCTGTGCGAGATACTATTTTGTTGTAGGGGTCAACAATCTTGACTCTAATTCTAAAAAGAAGAGAGTTATTTATGGAAATAGTAATAAATAACATGGTAGAACAACTAAGAATTTTTACTTTTCAATTACAATGAATGCTATACCTATCAACAGTACTTTGTAGAGCACCAATTCTGGTCTGCATCATTTGGAGGACACCTGTAAAATAAAGCAGATGTGTTACATGTAACATATCAGCTATACAAGGAACTATGCAGACAGAGTGAAACGAACGAGACATTGCCTATTTTGAAATAAACTGAGCAGGTAATAAATCAATTACTCAATGTTATGGAAAATTTATTGGTGGAGAACACAAACATACAGAACAAATATAGCATATGATGAACTTCAGAGTGAAGTTTCGAATAAGCTATTTAGAGTATGTCACTTTCTAAGAGAATGATGACTGGGACTGCTGTTCAAAAACATATCGCCTGGTACATATACCTGTACATAACATACAAAGACTGTGTAACTTTTTCAACATGAAGTCATAGTCAATTCAGAGAAACCAACACACAAAGAAGAGTGAGAAAATAACCAGTTCTATTTCAAAATTTTCTTCTTTTAGCTTCTTTAGCTAAAAGTAACATACCAATGTCATCGTGAGATTATCTAATTTAGATACAAATAGAGCCAACTACCCTAATCACATTTGCTCCATATTAGTTCAGCAAAGCAGCACAAAGAAAGCCCATAAGTATGCTCATTTTTTTCCTGTTAAATTCCAAACAAAGTGATCAAGGGTAGTAGCCATTATTTACAATATAGAATCAGCCTGTTGAGAATTTAATCAAGTTATGCAAACCCAGACCTATAAAACTATTTTTGTTTCAGATATTGTGAGCATTCTCAAACATTCTACATTTTCATAAAGCCTTGTTTACAAGCATATCTTCATCATATTGGTCAAAATTACAATACAATATAGAAAGACAGAAGACACACAGAACTACTGCTAATCTAGTCGTTCATATTCAGCTTACCCTGTACAGGAACTGTATCTCATGCATCTCTCATAAATATGCCAACTCCCATCTTCTCCATATTTCAAAATTATTAGCTTGGCTTATAGACAGATTCAAGTGACCTCTGACATGCATACATGCAATGGCAAGCATGCAATTCTCGCACATCAAGAGATGAAGATATGAGATACAAGGAAAAGTTGGCTGAATGGGTTGAATTTTCAACTCTACACTGCGATAATGGTAGAGGGCCAGTAACATGACATTGGTATGGCTATTACTGTTACATTACTATACAAGCATACAGCAGTCCTCTTGCCAGAGGGCAGAATTGGGACGGACGAGAAGGGCATCTACCCTGTGTCTGCTGAATAAGATATGGGATGATGCTATTTAGCCTATTTTGAGCTAATGAACCAGAAAAGAGCATGTATTTCAGATTACTGTACCGTTAAAGTGCACAGACCTGAAAAAGAAAGCTAGTCTCCAGTAATTTATTCTACTAGTTGAGGAAGATTTATTGTAAATGTTTAATCTGATCCACTTTGCACATTC